>NC_043745.1:31341840-31641840 GCF_902148845.1 Salarias fasciatus | reverse complement strand
GGGTAACCATTTTCTCAAAACAAATAAAAACTTCCATATTTCAGCAATGTCATCCTGCAGCATATTAAAAACTCTGGATGAAAAAGGAAAAAATGTTGGAAATTGAGGAACGTGAATACTGTCAAATTACACTGAATCACATATGGGACACTTCAGGATTTATCTACCGCACACAGAGCATTTCACATGCAAGGCCTTTTTGTCTAACACCAATTGTGTTTGTGTTGCTGGTTCTTTTTCCAAATCTACCATGACAGAGCATAAAGGTCAAATTCCGGTCCTCAAGGGTCAGCATCCTGCATGTTTTAAGTCTCTCCCGGTTGTAACCCAGCCGATTGCAATGAGGAACTCATTATTGGGCCTTTTAAAGCTTGATGATAATATCATCATGAGTTTCAGGAAGTAGAAGAAACATCTAAAACATGCAGGACGCCAACCCTTGAGGTTTGCAGTGTGTCACACTTGATTTAGAGCTTCGTTTCGTTTTGGTGCCTTGCTTGAGAGCAAATTGTGAGGGGTAGGAATAGGGTGTTGGATGTTGTCAGGCAGTTGTTGCTACAGTTCATTAAAAATCAAGCTTGTTATTGTGCGCTGGTTTCATCTCACCTCTCCCTGGATGAGTGGAATCGCTCCGATGGCCTTCTGCAGGGCCTTCACCTCTGCGGAGGGGCCGGTGATCAGAGACGTCCCGGTGTCCACGATGGCCGCACAGCCGCCTTTACACAGAGCGAGCTGGCTGCCCACGCCCATCCTGCCACACACCGAGTGGAGAGTTTTTAAAACTGCTGCTTCAGCAAACTTGCTATAACTTTAAAGCGAAATGCCACATCGAAATCTGACCACTAGACTACAAATTATAAGTAGTCGCCCTTACAAACCAATGAGCCACAATATGGCTGCTATTGCAAATTAAAGTGAATAACACCAATTATTACTTCATCATGAGATCTGTCAGAGGGTGGGACACATTTGGTAAGAAGTAAACCTCTCAACATCAAAAGAGAAGTCATTTCAAGCAAAATGGGAAGGGTGAGGATTATAAAAAGTTGCAGTGGCTCAGTTAGTGTGTCTTTTGATGTGTTCCTGGGCTGCAGTGGTCTCTGTCATCAAAAAATGGGCTCAGGAGTGAAAAGCGGTGAGTGATTAAAAATGAGTGGGCCAGACGTATTGATGGAGAGGGCAAAAGATGAGCTAGTGCAACGCAAAACTATAAAAAGGTTTAAATAATGCTGTGGATGAATAGAATACTCTTGTGTTCTACATCTGCACTGGAATGTCACTCGTCTCTTTGGAAATGATAAAGATAGATGCATTCTTCAATACATGGCTGAAGTTGAAGATCAATAATCTGGTTGTTTGTTTTTTTTGTTGTTTTTTTTTGATGCGGCTACTGTTAAACTCTTCATTGACAGTCAAGCACTCACTTGTCCACTTGGATCTGCCAGTAGGCCTGACGTGTGACGTTGACATAGTTGAAGTCGCCGGTGTAATACTTGGGATCAGTCCCTCCGAGCAGCAGCTCACCGCCGGGCTCAGTGTCCGGATTCCTGTTAACAAACAAAAACATCAGTGTTTATTTTGGTTCACGTAAGGGACAACAGATTATTATATTTGAATGTCATCCATCCGGGAACAAGGCCGGCAAACTGGACTGACACCATACCGATACGTCAAACATGACTGCAGTGCATAAAAAAAAAATGTCATCAAACACACACAAACAAAAACAAAACAATCCACTGCAGACAACTTGGCTTCTAAGGCGCAAACTTCACAAAGTACCTAAGTGAGAGCAACAATTTCTTTTCTGTCTGCATTTGAAAGGTTTTTTTTTTTTTTTTTTTTTTTTTTTAAGAAGGCAACACTAAAAGGGCCAACAGAGACCCACAAAGTGTCTGCTGACATGCTTCAGATTGTGTGAGAATGAGGCATCTGGACATTTTCTGCTGCTGCCTGATCAGAGGACTGAACACGTGAGAGCATGGAAATCATTAATCCGCTCAGTTCGAGCACAGCAGCACTAGGTTAGGGCTGTTTACTTCATACCTGAGGTCCATCTCACCTGTTTAAGTAGAAGGAGAAGACGTTGTTCTCCACCTTCTTCTGGTTCATGATGTTATCAAACACCGGGGTCACTCCATCCACCGAGATGCGTGGGTAAGCCATGCCAAGGATGCCGTCAAACTTGGCTGCGATAAAGGCCACACCGGGCTGCTTGATGGCTTCACCAAAAAGCTGATTTTCCACCGATATGTCTCCGATCTGGAACAGTGAAAATGTATATAAAAAAAAAGATTAATCCAACAAAAGTCTGAGAACTTCATGAGCTTTGTTCAATGTTAGTTTGAGAGAAGCTCACTGTGCACGTGTCCTGACTGAGGTATCCCGACAGACTGCCGCTTCCATACTGGATGGCAAAAGCGGTGCCATTCTTCACGTATGTGCTGGATTTTCCAGCATTGTATTTGTGGTGAAGCACTGTGAAAAAGACGACGACCATGAGTCAGAGTTAGCTCAAGCGTGATAAATATGATTTGTTTCTCCCTTTTAGAACTGATTGCACTCACAGCATGCAATGTCCAGCAGCGAGCAGTGAACAGAAGGCACCCACAGGTTGGAGGAGCCTGTGTCAAAGACCACAGTGAAAGTCTGAGCAGGGGTGCCAATGCCAATTTCACCGTAATACTGAGCCTGGGAACACAGAGAGAGAGGGAGAGAAAACAGGAAAAAAAATACACAAGTGAATTCAGGTGCAAATCCTCTGAACTCAGGAACAGAGAATATGACCCACAACAGGACAATATCTCATTGTAGGAAAAAAAAAAAAAAAAAAGGGAAAACTTAAGACAGGCTGTTCTGTTCTCAGTCCTGTGAAGACTTTACAGCTGCCAGTGTCAGCAAATGGTATTATTAGGCTGCAGGTCAAATTGTTTCGGAGTCACACTGAGAAATCAGCAAGCTCATTTTAAACCGTCACAGCAAAAAGGAAGCAATTACCCCACACAATCAGGATGTCGAGAAAACCACAGTTTCATGTTGACTGAGAACCAAAAAAGGTTATTGCTAAACAAGTGTCAGGAGTTTCTCACAAGTTAATCAAGCCACTTCTCTTTTTCCGAGTGAAATGTAGAAGTCTGATTCATTCTGATGCAGTTTCTTGGATTGGGAATCCTCATTTCTGAGATATATTGCGTCCCTTCAGGTTTAAAAGGGAAACCTGCATGCAGCGTAATTGAACTCCAGTCACATCGTCACATTCTAAGCACTGCAGGAACAGAATAAACCACTTTTACTTTCATCATCGTTCAGTTCCAACTTCATATAATAAGATTAACAAAGGGACAGAGTGTACTCCTTTTACTTTACCCTATTTAATACTTTATTGGGGGCCTGAGTTCACCTATATTTTCTCCCTGTCTGGTTTCTACATTGAATATGAAAGGCTGACTTTCTGAGAACTTTGTGTATTTTTGAGGTGTAATATAAATATTATTATGTTGTTATTATCATTATTGGGTATAAATGGTGGTAAAATAAATAACCAAACTAATAGGCAGTGTAACTTTACAATATTACAATTTTTACATGAAAAAATATCATAGGTAATCCAACAACTGAATAAAATTACATATAAAGCTAAGTAAGTTAATTCAATTAGGAAAATATACCTTCTTAGAAAACAGGAAGGTGAGCTTCTATATGAAACTGTAACTGTGGTCACTGTTAATAAAAATCAGACTAATCTGTTTAAACTTAAAGCACTATCGGTACACCCTGTTTGGCCTAACAGTTTGATGCCAAAGTTTCAGTTTATGATCTAAAAAGGTAAAAATCTTGTCCAGTACTTAACTATGTTACCTGATTAAATGCTCCCTCATGTTTCTGATGATATAAGCAGCACAAGCAAACACTGATTAAAATAATCCTCAACATGCCAACCTTGTTGTTTCGCACCGACACACATAAGCTCAAAATGTTATTGTGTTTTTAATCTGTAAGCATGAAACACATGTTGACATACGGTCAAACTTCTCGCGATCGGCCTTTCAAGACTGTAAATGACGAAATAAGAAAGCTGGTTTCCGAGCGCGGTAGGTAAAACCTTCAGCACACAAACAAACTTTCTGTCAGCTGATGTGGTTCAAGAGGCTTACAGACGGGTGAGTCAGCTGTCATACGGGAAAGGTTTCTCTTCCGTCGCGCTTACATTTTAATCACTTTGAACCAGCCTGTCTGGAATTGGTACATGTTTACTGGGGATTTACTGGTCCTGACAAGCAAAGCCTATATTCCATTGAGCTGGGAGGATTTACAGGAACGGTCCGGAGGAGGCTGCTGTACCACAACAGGTTCTTTGTTGCGGCTCTCACCCGACTTGCCTTTTAGCTTTTGGAACAGCACATTAGTGAAAGTGAAGACCGGAGAGCTTCGGGTCACCGGTTCAGAGAGTGATGCTTACGTCTAGGTAGTTCTTCAAGGTTTCTGGAGTGGGCCCATTGCTGGAGGGGAAGCCAAAGTTGTACTTAAGGGAGTGTTTGTCAGCCAGAAGGTCCTCGGCTTGACGTCCTGAGTCGGTCAACTCACGTCTGATGGAACGGAATTTCTTTAAGGGAATTCTGGATGTGAAGAGACAGTAAATGAGTTAAAATCTGTCAAAACTGACATCTCATAAAATAATAGGGTCACCAATCTCCTGATTAGTCATTTGTAAAATAATCACAATGATGTGTGAACCTTGTCTTGTAGCAAATTTCCACTTGTCCCAAGCACAAAAAGAAATGTCTTATCACTTTGACTATTTTCATTACTGTAATAAAACCAGCATATTAAATGAACCTCATAGAGCATTCAGTTCTGTTACACATCTACCAATAACTATCTAGCATATATCAGGAAAGTTCTATGATGTCAGTTAACCTGTGAAACTGAAAACACCAGCGATCTTGAACAACAACGACTGACCTACTTGAGACTTTCTTATCTGCCTTGAGTTTTATTACAGTCATGCAAAAACAGCAAACATGACCTCATAAAGCCAATATTTCAACGGACTTTTGATTGTCCATGCAACAACTGCTCAACTGGTAACTCCTGATTAAAAAATAAAACCTAAATGAGCAGACTTTCAGCACACATGATTCACACTTATCATGATCAACTGCTGGGTGGAAGACAAAGTATATCTTGTGTGATCTGCAAAGCAGGAAGTAGCTGTTCATGTCAGAAAAACCTCGGCTTTTTTCAAATTACAGAAAGAAAAACCTAAATTGCATTCTGCAATGAGAAACAAGTGTTAATACTAATGGGACTTGATCAAAAATGTATCAGTTGATTCTGTATCAATATGATGAGGAAATGAGCAGCATCGCCTCTCAGAAATAGAACCACAGTTCAGATCTGGGTGTTATATTCTCCTTCCTGGCTTTTCTCTAACAATTCAAAGACATACTGTTTCAGTCTGTTGCAGACTGAATTGGCAAAAGAAGTGAATGTGTGTGGGTGTGTGTGTGTGTGATCATCTTTATTGGTCTTGTGAGCAGTTGACAGCCTCTCCAGGGTGAAATCTGTCTTTCACACACTGTGAGTACGACAGGACACCTAATAACCCTGGCCTGTATGGATCAGTTATAGATGATTATTCTGAAAAATTCAATCAATTTAATGTGGACCACAGATTTCCCCAGACTTCTCAGCAAAAGGCATTTTAATAACATTAACCCTAAATGTTGACGCAGATCTGCTTTGGCCACACTGGTATAAAAATGCTGCAGAAAGACATTGAGGGAAGGAGCTGTTTTCCTCAGGTCTTGAACACGCTCTGAAACAAACCGGATGTCCTATGAATGCAAGCCTTGTTATCCTGCAAATCTTTAGGGTTATAATCCATATTACGCACCTTTGAACATGCTGACCCAACTTCTAGAACTGTACCAGAATCAAAGTTACCAAAGTAAACACCTCTGCTGTCGGTCTCCATGAGAGCAGAGATAAATAAATAACTATGGGTCAAAAGACTGAATGAAACAAAACCTAGGTAACAAACAACAGCACGGTAAATATTATATTGAGAGTTCTTAAATGAAACAGAACAAATTGTAGTAAACTTAAGCATGCCTTTAACACCAGCAAGGGGGGTTGAATAACAGTTATCGACTTAAAACTAAAACATTTACACTAAAAGTGAGTAATTTACTTGTTTTTCAGTTGTTACCACAACATAAGACAGGAACCCTCTGATGGCTGTTTGGTAACCTGTGCTAATGCTGTTAGCAGTGGGGGTGATTCGTTCACACATCAACGCTGTAAATTTGAATGAAAAAGGTTTTAATTCTCCTCTTACCGGATGAGGGCATCGCTGCTGAGCGCGAGCGCTGCGAACAAACACAGGAATAAACTTCTCATCTTGGGGAAAGCCGGCGGAGTTCGGCTAGAAACACAATGACGGAGCAGATCGTCCTGTTTCTCCACAAACTGCGACTTTTATCAGCTGACACGAGCTCCGTCACCGTCACGTGCTGCGATCACGTCCCCCCGCGTGCGTGTCGTCACTTCCGGTCTGCTGCTCACAGGCGCGGGATTTGTACCATTTGAATGAATGTTTTTAATGCTATATTTTGTTTCCTTTTGATCACATTTTACAAAAGTTCGTTGAATTATTAAAACATAATATGATATTTATTATTTTTATGTAACAGAATAATAAAGTAATCTTTAGATACAAAAATGGATTCTTAAAAACACACTGAGCAAATCAAAACTCTTATACAAACTGTATGAAGGAAAGGTGAATGTTTAAGTTCATTGCACTGCTTTTGTCGTTTGTATTTTTTTTCCATGCATGTGCAACCAGGATGTCCTCCAGCACCATGTCTTAACCCCAAGTAACCAGCAGTTTGACAGAGCGGGATGAGTAACCACTGGTAGGATTCACTGTCCTCCAATTCAACAAAAAGGCCTGTTTCAAGAGGATGGACTTCACCAACACTTTTTTCCCTAACCTTTTTACTGAATGAGACTTTATTTTATTTATATAAATGTATATTTACTGAATAATGAATATGAGCTATTTTAAACAGATGTGCTTATGCCTTCCTTAGTTTTTTTGTGGAGAAGGATTGAAACATTATGGAGGACCTGTAAACAAAATGCTCTGTTTAAAAGTGTAAAAAAAAAAAAAAGTGCAACCAAGTGTTTTCCCACATACAATTCTGAAATATAAAACAGGTAATCATTAAAAAAAAAAAAAAAAAAAAAAATATGTGTATAAGTAAGGTGATTTTCAAATGTAACTCATCAATGACTTCAGCTTCAAAATTCAAAATTCCAGTTTCCTGGTAAAACAGTGAGGTGAGTTGAGGCTGCTACAGACTGAGCTTCTGCTCAGTTTGAGCAATCAAGCACTGTGTGTGTATGCAAATTTAGCATGCAGTTCCTATTGTAAAGGGGGTAAAACACCTATTAAGGAACCAAAATATGTGGTTTCAATGCAAGAGGCCACAAAGGGATGACTATAAAAGCTAATAGTAAAATAGAATTAAAACAAAACAAAAAAGACGCTTCTCTTCAGGTAAAAAAAAAAAAAAAAGCCTTTGCATAAACACAATAATAATTACATCTATTAATAATTAATTAATATTAATAACAATTACATATACAAATCAAAACAAAAAAGCAAAAGCATGAAAATGTATATTAGGGTACTGCAAGAAACAGTTTACTATTTCATTAGATTTTAAAAACAGTCAAACTAAGGGATGGATGGATGTGGAAATAATATCGCAGCAACTCATTTTATCAGAGTTATACTGTGACTGAACAGGAGTTTCATTTACAGCATCACAGAAGCAAATCTTTGAGATAGATTTTTTGGAATTAATGCATAGGATATGTGTTTTTGCTGAGAAGCGAAAATCTGAGGGTAATCTGGTTGCCTTGTAATGTCGAGGACTGAACAGACAGTGGCTGCCTCGTCTCACGAAGCAGAGAGAAACTCAGGGTCTGCCTTCCTGCAGTGTGAAATAAAATCCCTGTGCCATAAAATCTCTTGAGCTATTTAAAGATTCCTCTTCCAGACAGCCTCATTCTTCCTGTCTAACATATTTACAGCCTATACTGAGGAACATCCCACAGATAATTGGATCTTTAACCGCATGCTTTCATTTAATTATTCCGGCTGTAGATTTGTGGTAATATGACTGACCAAGTATGAACCTCTTTCTTCCCCCCTTTTTTAAAGAAACAGAAAGTGTAATTGTGACTCAAATAGCAACACACTGTAGTCTATAGTGAGCAATATTCACTCCTCAATGAACAGTGTTCCTTCCTCTTTTCAAATGTTCCAGAAGCTGCAGATGAACTGCGATGATACTGCATCAGTTATAAAGGAATGTTGTTTTGAAATTGTGTATCTTTTGAGAACAAGCTACACTATTTAAAAATGATAGATCAATCATTCCATGTATCCGTCCATCCATCTTTTATACTACTTTATCCATATCAGGGTCGTGAAGTGCTGGCTCTGATTCCAGATAATAATCGACAAAGGCAGGTTCACCCTGGACAAGTCATCAATAACAATACATGACATACTCATTACTCACATATACCTAATGACGGAAATAGCAACTCATAAAATAACGTCGTACTGTTACTCCACTGTGGGCAGTAACATTTTATTAACTGATCACTGCTATAAAATAAGCAACAGTTCTTATTCTAGGTCTACTGACTTTGTCAGTCATTACATTTGCTGTAAATCACAGCTGTACATCTCCCAACCGAAGCCAACTGACGACTGAAGTGTTGGCAAAGCTGTCGTCTGAACTGCTGCGATTTCAGCAAATGTCTGTTCTACGGAAGATATTACTGTGACTATTCCTGCACTGGCTCGGTCCTCCTGACAGCGGCGTGAAAGACGTTCCATTGTGAGTAACAGTAGCATAACTGATGTATTAGCAGCTTTAAATAAATGTCAGCTTCCTCTTATTGGAGCTGTCTGCGTGCCGCTTGTTTGTCGGAGCTCTTCAGTTGATGGCTCCACTAGCTGTCACTATCAAACGTCTGTTTCTTTCCAGAAGCATGACCCAGATTACAAAACTTCTTCCACAGGAGTCAAAAGCAGCACAGACTCTTCAATCGATAAAATCATTTTAATCAGGACTTCAGAATGAAGCTTCAGATGAAGCTTGGATTGTCAAACCGTTTCAGTCAGTCCCATAAAAGCAATTAGCTTTCTAAATAGTCAGTCAGAAGAAACAAGCACAAGATAGGATCTTGCACTGAGACAAATTTCAGATGGAAATTTTTCCACTTTAAATCACAACTGAATAGAAACTAATGAGAAGATAACTTGATAATGGAACACTGTTTACTGGATCAGTCCCAAACAATAAATGATATGTTGTTGTTTTCTATAATTCATGTGAAACATTTTGCATCCTGCCATCAGATTTAGCCTCTTTGTATCCCAGAGGATTTTAAAAATAGCTTCCATTTATTTCTGTACTGATTAATGTGGCTGGTTCGGTACTTTTATATGACAAATACTGACAGCTTCTAAAAAGTTCCCAAAATGAATGTTTCTTTTAGTTTTGTCCACATGTCTCCAGATCACCAGTTTGTCTCTGCTTTAGACCTCTGATTGAACCAGATTGCCTCCTCAGTATTTAGTTTTCCTTCTTTTGTTTTTAAGCCTTTATGAGAGATATTGAGTGTCCTTGCTCCTGCCTTTCCAATCTTAACACCTAAAGGGTCATTCAACTTTTTGTCTGTCTGTTTTCTTCTCCGTTTTTTTGTCAGTTGGTGTTAGCGTTGCTCTCTCCACCTTGCAGCGGTTCAAGGAAATGGAGGGGTTTGCTGAAAACAGTGTTGCATAGAAAGGTGAAAAGGTGTATGAACCAGGCCAGCAGTGAGGGGGACGTGCACAATGTGACTATGTCCAGCCGAAACAGTATTTTTAAATAATGCACCAGAGCTATTTGCAATATATTAATTTAGTTTACATCATGGCCTTCTTCTGAATCTTTCATGAGCTACAACTCATTTATTCTTTTTCTACTTACATTTAATTGTTGTATTTATTTCGATTTGATTCCCTCAGTACAGTTTACGGCGAGAAATGGGAAATCACTTAAAAACTCAACTGGACACAGCAGCTTTGTTCTGGAGGCTTTCCAAATGGCACAGGTACAAGACTGTCACTATTATTAGCCTGTTGCAAAACAGATAAAGAAAAATATGTAATTCAACAGTTGTTATTGATATTTTAATGGCTTTTGCAACATTCATACACTCACAAACCCTTTCCGTCTGCTAACTTGAAGAAGAGGCACTTTACCCTCAGGGTCACTTTCTCAGGTGTGGGGTCATGTCCTCCTCCGTACGGGCGGCTGCACAAGACGTGGTCATTTTAGCTGCTATTTTATAGACCTGTGCCATACCAATTACTCCTGTTCAGAGTTCATGGCGCCGGAGCCAATCCCAGCTCACAATGGGCGAGCGCAGGCTACACCCTGGACAGGTCACCAGTCCTTCGCAGGGCGACCCACATTGTGACGGACTATAAAACAGTAAAAGAAGAATGAAAGAGCTGAAAGAATGGCTGCGAATTCATCTTTCACATATGTTTACATTAAAAGAGAAAAAAATTCAATTGATATTTGATTCAAATGTGTTTTGTTGACCTCCTTTCTATTACATTGCCATTTTTGGAAATTACCTCTGGAGCCCTGAATATCTGAGACAGAGGTGAGAGATGTGAACACAGGCTGTGTACAAATGTCCCGTTCAATGAACCAAAAGTGCTTTGTAAGGAAATGAACATGACAAAAAAAAAAAAAAAAAATATGCCGACATGAAAGGAAAAAGGCTCGATTTTAATGAGTCATCATTATAAGAACGATGTCTCACACAGTGTGGCACTGGCTGACATTTATCAGCATATTAATGTGGACTTTAGAACAGCATGAGACAGCGGAGCTGTCATGTGAGCCCAAACTGCAAGAACAGCACTGGAGAGAGGGAGAAATAAAGTTTATACCCTCACTGCTAATGGGTGAGGTCTTGAGAACATTTAGGAAACACAGCTATGAGGAACACGGGTCACACGCTGTAACCGACAGGATGTGACTCCAATTTACCAGTACAAAAAAACCTTTTTTTATTTTTTTTGCTAAAATATTAATTCTCAGGTGATTCATCCGCTCCCTGTGATGCTGCTTTGTTAGGATGAAAAACTCTATTAAAACTGTTGGATTTACATAAACTCACACTTGAAATGAGCTTTTCGGAAAAAAAAGAAAAAAATTCACACCTTTTTTTTTTCTTTAAAATTACAGCTAATAATGAGGTTGGTCGTTAACGATGATATCTGAGCCACAGTGTTGGCTGCTTCGCACCAATTAAAGGGAGAATGTCAATGTGCTGCAGCACTTAAATCTCATAATGGTGTGGCTGGAGTCACTTCAGAACTCACTTCAGCTTTTGTCCTGCTGCTTCGCTGCAGGGGACTCGTGACACACTGAATTTTACAACTTCAGAAATCTAATATTTCCTTCTTTTTTTTTTTTTTCCAATCCAGTCATCACTCTGCCCAAATGGACCATTGAAAAATAAAGCAAACTGGCCACAGACAAAAGGCTCAGGAATAACTTTTAATGAGGTGCAACTCAATGGAACAGTTGAAGTGTGACAGTGAATACTGGAGACTCCTCCACTGCGATCTGTCACAATGAGCTATAAATACACGCTGTACGTACACACACACACCACTCTCCAAGAGGAATCTGAGCACGCGCTCCAAAAATAATGCCAGGAACATGTTTTATTATGCTTCAAGCAAAGCTTGTTCTCCTTTGTCTGATTGAATATTTCAAGATTTGTTGGCCAAGAATTTGTTCCAGAGAGCAGAGCTGATCTGTGGACTCCGTCTGTCTCTGCTTTGGTCTCTCAGTGTGACTTTATGATGTGGAGATCAGACTGGACCTCAGCTTGACTCATTCAGACTCCAGCCAGTGTTAAACTTCTTTTTGGACTGCCTTACAGGAATTTGTTGGTTGTTTTCAGCTAGTTTTTAATTGGTAGTGTCACTTGCCTGATGCTTGGTCTTTTTTTGGAATAATTTTGAAAATTGTTGTGGAATTGATTTCATACTGGATCAGTTCTTGTTATCAGCCCTGGTTTTGAGCTGCCTGTTGGATTGGGGCCTGTTTTGGAAAAGCGTTTTGACTGTTCTGTTTGAGTTATAGCTGGGCACAAGCTTGCTCCCAGCTGGAGAGTGAATAATGTGCCAGTCAGATGACTTCTTGATGGAACGGTGTCATGAGGAGTCTAAATCGTTTGGACTGTGCTGCCATCTACAGCTTAGACAAGTGTTGCACATAAAGTTCCAGCAAACCAAACGTCCAAATATCATATATTTATTCATTTTGTCTTGAAACACCACTTTTCTGCTCAAGATTTTCTTAACGCTAACCCTAACTTTTTGTTGTTTTTTTTTTTTTTGTTTTTTTTAACTTCAGTTCTTATAGTTGTGCTAAGTAAATATACCTATTGAAAGATATGGTATAATATCCTTCTGGTGGTAATGCTGAAAAATACAGCAGTACCATAATTAATTACTTCAACAAATGTAAGTAAGTAAGAGTGAGAAAACTAAAAGAGGATGCTCCCTCGTGGGTTTAAACGTAAAAGCAAAACTCTTCTGAGTTCATAATAAGCAGAACATTTCTGAGTCCAGAAAAATAGTCAATTAAATCTACATATACTTAGGACATTGGAACAAACATTATGAATCAATATAACCCTTTTCAAAACATGTGTGGACATAACCGTTATAAATCTGTAAAAGCTTTATGAAAAAATGTAACTTTTAAGAAATAATTTGAAAGATATCAGAGACACAGTGTGTCTGACAGCTGCTTCATATTCTGAGAGCAAAATCTCATGTAAGCGACCTGAAGGTAAGCAGCAGTCCACAGATCTACCCAAGGCAAGGTCATCGAACGCCTTCAAGGTGATCAATAAAACTGTTTACTTGATATTTTACAAGCAGCCGGAGTAGACAAGCTCATGAGTTATATCCTCATGTGTTTCAGATTGGATTATTTTATTTGTCACACAGACATACAAATATGACAGTGAATACAGAACAGAGACTGTTAACCAGAATCCGCTAGGAGCAGGAAATGTAAAAAAAGAAAGAAAAAAAAAAATGCAGATTATAGAATGTAAAAGAAAAAAACAAACAATACATACAAAAAAAAAAAAAGCCCGCAATTAATTAAAACGACATTATACAAGAAGCACAAGCAGCCAAAAACAACAACTCATGAAATGTGCACAGTGCAAAATGCACGGTAGCTGCGTGAATGTGCGGTTGTGGATCCACACAGAGAAGATGAAATCTGTGATGTACAAATGTGCAGCAGCACAGCACCCACAGCCACGAGCCTATTGTCTCTGTTTGTGAGGTGCTGACCGGAGGTCGGAGTTCACGTTCCGGACAGCTCGAGGGAAGACGCTCTTTCTGAGTCTCCTTGTTTTTGCCTTGATGAGGTGAAGATGTTGGATCTGTCATGATCCTGTTGTTGATATCCTGGAGTGTGGGGAGTATGAGGGGCCGTACAAAACATAATTCATTCTGGCCCTCTCACACACATAGAATTATGTCTCGTACGGCCCCTCATACGTACCACTGGTTGATGTTTCCACTCATTACACCCTCTCCAAAACTCCAGGGCAAAAAGTCGTCATGATGTTTAGTGAGAGTCTGAAGTCTCCCAGCTGTCTGAGGTGATCCAATAACAAGACACGCAGAAGCACTTTGTTTTAATTAGTGGTGGTGGAAGCCGGCTGATGCTTGAATAAATTACATTAAAACAATCAAGCCGTGAATAAATTAAAGCACGAAGGACTTAATGCAAGTGTGCAGATGGTTTGTTAGGAAATAGGTATCGCTTGAGTAAAACAAGTCTGAACATTTATATCTGATCTTCTAAAGAGAGTTTGGAGTCAGATTTCATGCATTGTTATGTAGATTATGTTTCATGTTTCCATTAGGCGACGTGTCTTGTTTGTTTTCTCAGTGTGTTTTTCTGTTTTGCCTGAGCTTCTTGTGGTTCCTTGTGTTCTGGTGGTGTCAAGTTGTCTTGACTTTTAGATTAACATTTAGATCTTTTGTCCTCTTAGCTGTTAAGATTGTCCATGGTTCTCTTTCTCGTTGATGTGTCTTGATATTATTGTTTATGCCTTGTCAGGACATTCTAATGGCTGGGTTCTTTTGGACTGTTTTCATCATTTTAGGCTCTTTATTAACATATCTTTGTCTATGAATGTTTCTGGTTTCATGTGCACCACATCTTCGTGTCTCTCTCTGGTTTTGGTTACTGTTTATTAAATGTCTTTATTAAGCATTATCATTTTTTTCTTGCCTGTGCATAGGTACTTTGTCAGCACGGTGTATCATTAAAGTGATGTTTTCTACACAAAGTTAAGTAGTTAAAGGAAAAGTACGGTTTAAACAGTTTTCACGTTGTTTATAGAATGAAGTACAACAATATTCTCACCCTGGAAGGCTTTTCTGATCCAAACAGTGTTTCGGGAGAAATTTAGATCCAAAATCGAGCAGCGGACATCTGTTGAACTGAAAGCTTTGTTAGCGGCTGCCGCGCGCATGCGCAGAACAGCTCATTGTTTCAGAGGCTACTGAAGGCTACTGGTCAGCAAAACCACAACAACATGTATCTCGCGACACCGGGCTGTCGTGGAGGAGTGGAGTGAGCGGACCATGATGAAACGAATGAGTTTTTGGACGATTAAAGCCGTTTTAGGAGCGGCGTTACACATGCCCCGTCTGCTAGCCGTACTCGGATGTCCACCACTCGATTTTGGATCTAAATTTCTCCCAAAGCACTGTTCAGATCAGAAAAGCCTTCTGGGTGAGTATATTGTTGTACTTCATTTAATAAACAACGTGAAAGCTGTTTAAATCGTACTTTTCCTTTAAGTATGATTGCTGTTATCTAAATGAACACGATCTTTGTGGCATCATTAACCACAAACACGTTTTCAGACTGTTGATGGAAGTCAGATTATCTTGGGATAGCCTTTGCATGCACACTGAGAAAACTCTGTAAACTCTGCACCTACACTCCTTATTGTATGCTTTAAAAACTGAGCCTGTGAGGCAGAAGGTCAAATCCTAGTGAGTTCTCTTGCTACTGTCAGCGAATGAAGCCCACTGGAGCTGTTGGGTATAGGCGTCACCTCTCAATTTGTGCACAGCAAAGGCCTGGGAGCCAACAAGCACTTGAAGCATACTGATACCTTAATGCTCTTGTGGCTTATCTGGAGCAAATCCCTATAGAAAAGCCCGAAACCATCAGAGCAAAAGCTCTTGGAGCTTATTAACAAATACTCCAGACAGCAGCAGGTGTCCATGTCCTCATGTCCACGTGATCAATTCAGATATGAAAGAACATATTTGTCTTATTCTCTGCTGTCTCTTTCAGTCTTGTCCGGCTCTCAGTGTTTTTCTTTCTCTCCTGTTCAACAAGGTATTCATAGAAAAGCAATCAGCCATCAATCTCTCTGAGTTCAGAACAAATTAGGCGTCAGGTAAAGAGCTACACTCACAAATTATTCATGATACACTCCAACCCTGGAAGGCAAACCCAGAATAGTGACTTCAAAGAACAAAAAGTTTGGAGAGCATTTTTTGCGTGAGGAATAAAAACAATCACATTAAATACAAGAATTTGTGTCATCTGTCTTCACAGTCAAATGGCTCGAAAAGAAAAGAAAAAAATTAATTGACCCCCTTTTTTCCTCCTTGTCTTGTACTTACCGTTTGCTTTTGTACTTATTTTTTCCTACAATCACTCTGTTAACTGTGAGCTGAGCACTTAGAATTCGTGATCTGCAGTGCCACGTAAATGATGCTTGTTATTTACCAATTAATTTACTTGGCTATTTCATCTTGATATTTAAGTTTATGTTTGTTTACCGTTTATGGTGGGGGCTGGTGCTCATCTGAATATTGTTATTACTCATTAATGTAGAATGTTTCATTTTGACACTGCTAACCGATTAAGAAAAAACTAATTCTCTGAAAGCTGTGATTGAGGGGAAAATGGGTCAAAACAGCCACAGTGCAACGATTTATTCACACTTTATCAATTAAAGTTTTTTTTTTTTTTTTGGGAGAAAGTTCACTTGCTAATGCACAAACAGTATAACAAACAGAGTATAGAATTTTCTCAGCCAATGAGGAGAAACTAGCATAATTTTGGCTACATGCAGCCTTGAACAGGTCCTTGTTATTTGTGGAACTCTGAATGAGACTGTCAGTCCATGAAGGTGGATTTGACTGCAGCCCTGACAAGGTTACATTGTAATATTGCATGAGGAATGATGAAATTTAGTTTTTAAAATATAGGGCTGTGAATGCTGGATGGAAAGAAAGACATCAGGATTCATGAAAATGTAGTTTAGCATTAATATAGATAAATCCTTTATACAGCAAATGTTATTTTTAGGGATGTTCGATAACATTGGCTCAATAATGGAAACACAAAGGTGAAATTAATCAATAAGAATGTCACTGAGGGCATCACACTGTATAACCAGTCATTTTCCATAGATCAAATGACTCATTTTAATGAATTAACAGAATGGTCTGATGTAGTGATTAGAGGAGAAGAACCCAGAATGCCAGGCACCGCTGTTGTTGCAAAACTCATTTTATTGTTCACAACTAACTGAAAACACTCCAAAAGATCAAAAACTCCACGCCTCCGAACCGGGTGAAGTTCACAGATGGGCTCAGAAGCAATAAACTAAACACAAAAACTGCAGCTCTGAGGGCAGAGATGCAGACAAACTGAGGCAAAAACACAGACAGAAAAAAGGCTGGGAACGCAAACACGCAGCAACAGCGAACACAAACAGATTGACAAGCTGAACACACGGCGGGCGGCCCCTGATAATCCCAGGGTACCAGGTGACGAAAATCACACACTCAGGCACAGGTGAAAAGACATCAGGGAGTAGACAGCAATCAAATATGGGGAGGGGAAGGAAAGGAGCCTGAAACCAGAGACAGAGTCAGACTACACCACCAAAACACACGAGACAAAAACATGAAGCCTGACAGAAGGTGAAGGAGTTTCAGTTTAAAGAAACAGCTCAGAACCATGTGTCAAGGCAGCAGTTTACAAATAGAGGCTCATTCAATAGTATTCTATTTTAGTTGGCTTAACATGCTGCACATAAGTAGAGGTACAAAGTTTTACACTTAGTTAAGAAATCAGTGTGTTGCATTGTTAGCATAATAACAGGAAGAGAATCATCCAAATTGTTTAATACAAAATGTTCAAAATAAATGTGGCACTTTTTCTGCAACTTAAAGAGAATAAGTTTTCTTATTTTGCACAGACATTTGGAGCCTATTGCATGTGTAAATGCATCCAGTGGGACATCATAATGACTGTAGGCATTATGTGTTAATTCCACGACAGAAGATAAGTGATTATAATTAAAATCAGGCAGCACTGAACGTGTCCTTGCTGCTTGCGGGACTCCGAATGAGACTGTCAGCGGCCACATGGATGTCATCAGGGCTAGTCGGAACAAAAGTGGTAAATTTGGAGCTCAGTGGAGCATGTAAACCCACTTCCTGTCTCCAGCAGGTGGCACGATAGCCGATGGTGGTGTCCGTCATGTCGTGGTCAGGTGTGGACTCTGGTTCAACACGTAAAGTTTCAGTCATGAGAACACTTCCAGTTGTTCACTTTCAGTTTCCAGCAGGTGATGTTATGACCGACAGTGTCAACAACCATACGGCTGTGATCACATCCAGACCCTCAAGTGGCCCCATGACTCAGAGTAATCATATGACTGTGATAAGTTCGGACTGTAATGGAAATTATAAATGTTGAGGCAGAAAAGAGCATGTTCTGGTGATTTAAACTCCATTTCCTGTTTCCAGCAGGTGGCGCTATGGCTGATGGTCGTTATAATCATATGGCTGTGATCAGATCAGGACTCTGAGGCAGAGTGAAAAGTCTGAGGTGGATGCAACCATGTTCGGGCTTTTTACAGTGTTTCTAAATTGCTAATTTAAAAAACAGGGAAAAGCTTCAGCTGAGCTTTTTCTCTGCTTCTTGAGTGACTGTCATATTTGATACGTTGACTACAATAGCATTATCTGTTTTCCCGTGCATCTTTTCAAAACATTCACCCATGATTAGAGCTCATCTGAGTATATAAAAGATCAACAAGCTATTTTTGACTATACTGCTATAAAAAAAAAAAGTTGAGTTAGTCATTCAAAGAAGGTCTAATTTTAGAACAAATAACTTTTTCTTTAGATGCAGGTTTCTGAACATTGCAATTCCGTAGATCTTCACACACGTGTCTCATTAAACGTGACAATCAACTAAATGAACTTTTCAGCAGTGAGTGAGCCTTGAGTTGAAGCTGCCATGCGAGTCCCTTCAAAGGCGCTGATTTCTGAATTGGTGTATCAAGATAGCTTTGGAGAATTTAATGAAAGGGAAATGTGCCAAGTCACGTCACTTCATGCTCGAGTTGAGCGACATTCAGAGGGAGGTGAAAGGAACTTTAACGTCTGATTGGAGCTTTCCAGTGAACCTTGAGCCCCTGAGAGTTAGGAGCCATATCATTTTTTTCACACAGAGCCTTTAAAAACAGGGACTTGTGCTTTCTGTCGATACTCATTTTGGTTGCTTGTTGAGGCTTGTTGCAAAAGCGCAACCAAAAAGACTGATGAGTCACTATTTAGGTATTTATAGCAGAGAGACACAGAGAAAGAAAAGTAACAACAACACAGTGAGAGACAGACTCCTTTCACACAGCGGCACATCCTCTCTGTTCATGAACCGATGAATTTAAAACCAGAGCCGGCCGGCTAATGTACAAGGCCAACTGTTTCTCTTAAGTGTGGGTCAGACTCCTAAGTGGTTATCAGTCGCCCTCGCTGTGCGTGCAATCCTCCGCACAGCAAGATGACTGCAGCTGCAGTCGGCCTCCGCATCAGTTCAAGTCAACAAGGTATTCAGAGATGAGATTCGGAGTAAACCCCAACATGAAGATGTCTGACCTCACATAATGGACTTTTAATTATATGCAGCGATTGCGGCTTTCCTGGGCTAATTATCCCCCAGCCTGCCGGTTTCTGTTGACTTTTTAATAGAACTTTGTGAATTAGGCAGCAGTTTATATGTATGGCTCATTTTCTTAATAGCCAATGACGATCAGTTAAGGGATTTTAAGGTGTTTTGATTTCCAAAGCAAGTGTAGGAAAAACACTGGGAGATATGGAGGATTTGCAATTAACTGCCTCATTATCATCAGCACACTGGAGGAAAGAAATGCTGGGCTTATTAAAAGTTTCAGTGTTTGTCGATCTAAAGAGCAAATAGTGGAAAAGTGTCAGACACAGCTTGCTGTTTAACTGAGTTTTTGTTTGTGATTGCAAAACTTTAAAAAAGATATTTGCCACAAAGCGCTGTGCTAATTTAGAACATCTAATGTTGAACTATTTCTGTCACAGGTGTTCTTTTTATAGACATCTAAACAGGGAGCAGACACACACACACACACACACACACACACACACACACACAAAAAGTGCTCTCCTTCATGTCTCCTATGAAAAGATCAATACCTGAGAAGGATGAAATCCAGTCTCGGAACTCGACTGATCTCCTGCGCTCCTGTTTGCGCTTGAAGCCCGATCAATGGTGCTACACAGCGGATCATCTCATCTCCTTTATCTTAATTTCTCGCAAGATGCTTCAACACCTGCTTCCTGGGAAACCGTAGCACTGTGGAGGGATGGCGCTGATTGCGTTTTGTGCGTTCAACAATGAAGAAGTAAACACAGCCTGCTGTACACTGTCGATTTCATCGTGTAATCCAGAATATACTGTGAGGAATAAGACCAACAGACTGAGGCTTCAGAAAATAATGTAAGCTTTCCTGTATTGCTAAAGAGTGAACAGGGAAACGACTAGACAGTCACGTGTTGCCTTTTGCAACTAAATTTTTTTTTGCATGACCAAAAACAAACAAACAAACAAACAAAAAACCCCGCTAGTTAGGCATCCAGATATTTTGATTTTGTTTAGGACCCCTGGACTCCAAATGCCAGTTTTAAATGAAAATCACCGAGTTTTACGGTGAATTGTATTGTATTGAATTGTATTATAAAGCGCTGCCTTGTTTTTTTATGTAAAATAAAGTGTAAAGTGGGCATAGCACAACTAATTACCCAGCGCTGAATATTTAACTAACAAATCCAAGTAGAAGTTATAGAGTTACACATGAACTACACTGCAACATCATCATTGTATCTTTCTGATCTTAGACTAACCTAATGGATTCGATTGATGCAGTGCATGCCGGGATACACTGAAAACTAAATTCAAAATGGATGAATCTCTCAAAAGTTTCATTAAAAATCCAATCATCAAGACCAAGATTACGTTACATGGCAGGCTGGAGGACTGGCTACAGCCCATCTGCAGTCTGTCCTCTAGATTTCATCACTGAGAAGGAGATAAATCAAACAAGTCAGTGTCTCCTTTCATCTCCAATTCACCAGTGTGTGTCGTCCACTGATGGCATCACCGATAAGATTTTGTGCTCTGATGTTTCTTTGACATCGAGACATTTTCTCCCTCCAAATGTTGAGTTAATATGATGACTCAGACCCAGTGGCACGATGTTAAATTCATATATTAAGTAGTATTTGATTTCAGCTGTGAAAATGTGACTGTCAAGTCGAGAAAATGTGAGAGCTAATTGGTCGCAATGCCAACGCCCAGAGCCTTGGGCCCGGCCGGCTGACTTCACAGAGTTTGCAGACTGAGATGCATACATGCATGCAGCATACTGAGAGTGCTTTTCTCAGGGAAGTTGTCACAGTGCTGAATCATTGCACAAGGTGAGTATCTGCTCGGTAGGATTAAACACAGATGCCAAGTCTAAATGAGAATTCATACTTCTTTAACGCTTTCCCATTTAAGCCCACCAACAATTACAGCTGTCGTTTGTCACTGCCATTGTACAGTTATTTACCCATTTTGGAATGTTGTACATTATGAATACTATATGAGCAGACAACTTCAGAAATGTAATCAATTGTTTCCCCACATTCTTCTTGTCATATAGAGGATGTTTGTGGTTCATGCCTCCAAGGTCACGGCAACAACAAGTCGTCTCAAGAAAAGGAACGTTTCACACACGGAGATGTTCGTTCTTGGATAAATATGCATCATCATAATCATGAATGTTTTGCAACTCATCAAAATTAGACAAATAGTATATCCGATGTTTAGTTTTTTGTGTGTGGTGGGCATATATGTTATAAGTAAGTAGAATAGTGTAGAATGAGGGAACAGCTCATATTTTGCTATTTTCTAAAACAATGTAGGGTTTGTCATCTCACAGGAGTTCTGGAGTAATAATTTACTGTTCTCTTATTAGTGTTACCAGTCAGTCCTCCCAGGCTAACCTAAATCCCACATGCAGAGCTCATCCTAGTCAAGTTTTTAGCAACTTACAGAAAAATGAAGCGGCGGAGCTTCTAAATTCTAAATTTGGGAAATAACAGGCAGCCTGAGACTTTAGTGTTTAGTAACAATACAGTTCTACTCCATCCATACTGACCGCCAGAAATCACTGAATGTTCCCTTTGTACATGCACAATTCAGTATGGATACCTGCAATGTCACCTGTGACCCCTGGGTGACCCTAGGAATGTGGTAAGTTCCGGTGTCACCAAAAGCACAGCTCCTCTTATCTTCTCGTGTGCAGTTTCCAGACAGCTTTGAAGATTACGGGACCAGTCTCTATGGCATCAGACTGCATCGCTGGTGTCTTTACGACCATGTTGGTCAGAACAGCGAAGTTCGCCCTCCAATGTCAGCAATCCCCGATTTTTCACCTTCGTTCTAAGGAGGGCGGGTGCTGCTGTGGCATCTTCTCTGGTCGTGTTGCATCATGTTGTATCGTGTTATAGGAACTCCATCCTCAGGTTTTAAAATAGTTTCATTAAAACAAATTATTTCTGCCCTCTAATCATTCCTTCATTACAAATTAATCAGAATCAGATCAGAAGCTGCTTATTCAGTGGGCAAGAGTGGCACAATAGAAGTGAAAGAAAAGCAAGAGAAAAAAAGATAATAAATAATATAGATGCAGCAAGTCGAAGTCAAAGTTAAGAATTGAAAAAAAAAAAGAATCTCTAAATAACTCTGAAGTGCACACCTGAAGTTTGCACCAAGAACACTTTGTATATGGGAGGGAAAAAAACCACGTAATTGAAATAAGTAAGACTAATATCGACCTACTCCCGTCGTACTTCTACGGGAGGTGTTGAATAAAGTGCTTTTCAGCCCTGCAGCATGACTTGATGCACACTGCAGAGCAGATGGAAGGGCTGATTCTACTGCGAGGAGGAGCGGGGGTTAGAAAATGCAAGAATTCATCAAAATGTAAAGAGATGATATGCTGGAAAATGATTGGCAGGCAGAGAAAGACAGCAAAAAGCTCTCTGTCTCTCAGACAGCACATGTACGTACATGCAGCAGCAAGCAGCTGCAGACAGATAGGTAGACAAATCCACATCTTGTTTCCATGGTGACCAAGCGTACAGCAGTTCTAGTTCAGATTTCCTTTTTTATTTATTTCTTCCAACTCCTTCCCTTTTTTCATCCCAAAATCGGAAATTATCTGGGATTTGGTCAGTTTGGTGAAAGTTGCTGAAAAGAAATAGTCGACTTATATCATTTATTGCAGTTAAAACCAGTTTATTCTCACAATAGATTAAACAGTTTTCACAATTTCTGAGAAGTGTTCCAGTGCTCCTAAAACTTAGGACCAGGAATAGGCTTGAAATAGGCGTGTCAAACATCAGGTCTGTGTGCAGGGCCGGCTCTAGGCATAGGCGAACTAGGCGGCCGCCTAGGGCGCCACGTCCCGAGGGGGGCGCCGCGGTCGTACAAGGGGCGCCACGACGCTCTGTGTTCCGTGTGCCCCGCTGTGCAGCGGTCCGACGCACCGCGCTCCTCGTCCTCGGCGCTGCCCGGCACTGATCGGTATTGTTTGGCATCGCCCCCCCCCCCCCGCTCAACAAATGTCGGGACCGCTCGAAAAACACGCTCCCAAGGGGCGCTCGTCTCGGGCTCGCCGAGGGCGCCTCTGAAGCCCGGGCCGGCCCTGTCTGTGTGACAAAACTGTCCCACAGTTAGAGCCAATCTGGCCCACCAAATCGCCAAACGAACGGGAAACATTTCAATTAAAGTGTTGATTTTTCTCAGCAACTTTCTTTAAGAAAACACAACACTGAGACTTGAACTGAGATATCGGTGATGCTGCTGAGAAAGTGAGCTACTTGGCTGCAAACGAACTCGCCACAAAGGGTGTCAGGGTGAATTGATGCACATGCATAATGCATCAGCTATAGGAGAGGGTTTTGCGGTTGACGTTTCATTGTATTTTGCACAAGAAGATATCATTAAAATTCATATACTCTGTGTTAAAGGTTGGAGTTATTTAGTAATAACTGCAGTAATTTTTTGGTTTTGTGAAAATAGACATTTTCATCATGTGCACCACAACAAAGACACAACTTAACATTTAAATTTAAAAGTTATTATGACTCTGTTTTACTGGTCCGACTCATTCCAAAACATATTGTTCTGTATGTGGCCCCTGAGCTGAAATGTATTTTACAGCTCGGGTATAGTTTTTGATTGAGTTTAAAATCAGTTCATCATTGAATCTGTTTCAATTTTTGTTTTTTGTTTTTTTTATTTTGCAAAACAAACAAACAAACAAACAAAAAACAAACAAACCAAAACAGTCATGTGTTTATAAGATATGTTGATGGGATTACTGTGACTGTAAAAAAACACTTTACCCTCAAGGACTCATGAACAATCTGTATTCAGTCTGTATTCCGGGAGCACCCAGAAGGTGTCCATTGACATATCACATTCAATACTTTTTTTAAGTGTTTCTCCAGTGCAGCTGAGGATTTGTGTCTATATGAGACACTTCAAACCATCGTCTTCGAGTCTGTGTGTATATTTCACCTTTAACTACCTTGATCAGGTCAGCTCACTCATATAAATCCACATACATGTTTTCACATTTTTCATGCCAACCTTACAACAACGTAGCAAACTTCATTCAAATCTTCGACGTCACAGTCTGATGGGTCAGAGGGAACATTTTTGTTTTTACTAACAGAATAGAATGGAGGATTGATTTAATAGAGGAATTGGATACAGGTCTCCACTAAGATGATATACTTCACGATGACAGGACTTTAAAAAATAATAGTGCAGCTGTGCTTTTTTTTTTCAGTGAAAAGTTTGTAAAGAAAGTCAGCTGTGAAAACCCATCTTTCACATTCTGCCAATCATCTTTGTACCAAATGAATAAATAAAGCGTATGTGTCGCCTTCATCTTTCTGACAATACGATGAGTCCTTCACTCCTCTGCAAGACGAGTTTGTGCTCAATGCTGTCCCAAACAACTGTTGTTGTGGGCCTTTTCCACATACTCCTTTCATGAAACATTTTTCACCCACTATTTTTTTTGTGCCTTGAGCTGAGATTGTTCTCTTCACACAAATGTTTGGCTGAATTTCTACTCAATTTCTGAGGAGGACTCTGTCGGTGTGTGTGTGTGTGTGTGTGTGTGTGTGTGTGTGTATGTTACTCTTGTTTACTGTCTTTGCGAGGTATAGAACTTGAGACCACACAGCACACATTTTATATCTTCTCTCTGCTAAAATGTTGAATCCTGTATAATTTTATCTACTTTTGAGGGTTAAAGGATGATAAAAAAATCCAGCTTTACAAAAAGGGCTAGGGATAAAGTTTGAATTATTGTTCTGAAACTGATTGGAATTAATTGTAATGGTTGGACTGTTGCATCACATTAGTAATGTGGTCCCTCAAGATGACACTTACAAACGTGCGTGCTATTGACTGAAGCAGTGCAGTGCATACAGGCCATGGAGGTTGAGTGCATACTTATTTTTTTCTTTGAAACAATTGTGCCTGCTAATTCCAGGTCTTTCTGAATTTCTGTACAAGCGATCCTTGGCTATACTGGACAACTCTTCTGATCATTCGTTTCACTCCTCTGTTAGAAATCTTGCAAGCAGCACTTGGTCTTGGTCAGTTTATCTTGAAATGATGTTCTTTCCATCATGGACTCAACAGTACACTGGAACATTTAGAAGTTTAGCAATCCTTTCATAATGATGCCATCAGTGTATTTTACATTAATAAGACTGGAAAGGTCTTAGGAGTGTTCTTTGCTTTTACCCACCAAGAGATGTTTCCTGTGTGGCACCTTGATAATGAAATACTTTCTTATTGGCCATCAGTTGGATCTGAATCAGTTGATTTTTGTATTTAATGGTTGATTTCAGCTGCTGTCTTGACTTACTGTGTGTTTTTACACCTCCCTTTCCTCATGTGTTCAACCGATCATCATTAGACATAGCTTCATATTTGGACATCTTTGGTTTGATCTATTTTCATGTGTGCATTACATGGGTTGTTGCCAACATCTGGTGAAAACTTCAAATCCATAGCACCTTCAGAAATATATTTACTGGAAAAAAAAATGGTGATGCGTTCAATACATATTTTCTCCACTTAGTGTACTAATAATTTTCGAGCTTAGTTTTGGAATGATCAGTTCAGTGTAAGTCTGCTGAAAATTAATGTAAGTCAATGCAGTGCTCCGCGAAATTAACAAATAGGAAATGTGTGTGTGTGTGTGAGGGTCTGTAAACATTAGTCCGTTTACGCTCTGAAATTATGGAGACAGAAATCAAATCCTCATTATGCAAACAATACAAATTTGTGCCAGAGGCATGCTTCTAATGGCCTCATGTTGGCTTTGTAGGTTGGTGTTCCCTCCTCACAGAGCGAAGGCAGGGGATTCATATCCAGACCAGACTGTGTGATAGACTGATGTCGAGGGTTTCCCATGTATGCGCCCTGGGCAGGATTGGCTCCAGAGCCTCACACAATGGGGACAACAGGAGAAAGTAGTGTGCATGGACATGTTTTGAGGTTAGACTAAGAGTATGCAACAGTCAAGTATGGCCTAAATAATATAACCTGTAATTGGTGGGATAATTGGAAATCACCATCCCAGTAAAGTATAAATAGAGCTTTTCTCTAAGCTGGTTAGGGTGTAATTTTGGTCTCAGACGTGGCAGAGCTAAGCAGCCCATAAGCCTTTTCAGCTCACCTTGGCAGTCCTGCATCTCAGCTGCATTATGCATCTTACTAATGAGGTTGTGATTTCTCTGATGGCATTCATTACTGCTCTGAAAAATAGCCTTAAATTGGAAATTCCATTAAATCTTGCCCAGCTGGCTTTATGTATGGTGAAATATGAAGCTGGTGAAATTTTCTGCACTATGACACCAGTCTCATAAAAAGTATATTAAAATGAATTAGGGTTGCAGAGATCTGAACGGTGCTGTGTTACTGGCGTCCTTTCATTGCCTTTGTTTTGTTTATTCGTGATATTAGTCTGTGTTTTTAGAGCGTTGTGTTTTCATTGCACTGAAAGATATTACTGAACTCTTATTTGTTTTTGTTTCTTGAGGCTTTTTTTTTTCTTAGCAGACGGATAACAGCATTACTGATAAGTCACATCCAATCCTAATCCATCCATTTTCTTTAGCCACTTCTATTTTCAGAGTTGTGAGGGAGCTGGAGTGTTTCCCAGCATGCACTGGACAAGATGATACAAGTGGAGACATCTTATGATTTTTATAAGGGAGCAAGAACAAAAGAAGTGTCAGTGTGTGGTAGGAGATGCTCTGCATTCAGAGTCCAGTTCCGGTTAGTTATGTTGGTTCACGCTTCCTGCCAACACAATGATTCAACAGTTAATCTAATAATGTCAATAATATCAATCACATTTTGTACTTTAGTGCAAAATGAAGACTAAGAAATGCTGCTGACTGCCTCCCCCATCGCTGATTTAACCACGTTATAGTGAAGCCAAAAGCTGGAGGATACATCAACTCCCACGAGTAAGCAAAAGCATTTAAACACTGACTTGATCTTGAAAATTTACTTTCATAAATATGACAAACAAGGTTTTGTAGTTCATGATATCAATTTATGTACACATTAGTCTGAGCAGACGGGAATGTAAACAGATAATAATTCCCATTCAGACTCCCTGGCTCCTTTATTTTTTTACTCCAAGTGATCATCCTCCAGAAAATCAATGTCAATCATCTAAGGACACAGCTGAACTGTTGCTACAAAAGGTTGAAAGGCTGCTACAACTAGAAAAAAGTCTTGTTTGGACAAGCACCAAAAATGCAGACTGGCATTTAAAAACAATCTTCTTGAAACATGACTCCAAGAAAAAATAAAGTCCCAAAAGTTCGGAAAAAAAAAAAAAAAAAAACATGAGGGAACAGATCAGTACCAGACAGGATTGAACTCACTGCTGGGAAAGCGAGTCATTTGGTGTGTAGACCATGTTCCGCCGCAGGTGAACACACTCAGGTAAACAGCAGATTGACTGCGCCGGTCAACACCTCACACACCTGACAGTATACAGCTGCTGATCGTAACCCTTCCTAGAAAGACAAGACTAGATAAATAAAACACTGATCACAAGACGTGACAGACTCAATAAACTGAACTGGATTAAGAACCAAAATCACTCACGAAAAAGAGAGACAGTTATAACAACAGAGCAGGGCTGCATAGTGGTGTAATGATCAGAACTCACACCTCAAAGGTTTGCATGCTCTTCCTATGCAAGCATGGGTTTTTTTGGGTTTTTTTTTTTACATATATATATATATATATATATATATATATTTTTTTTTTTTTTTTTTTGGTTTCAAATGCAGAACAGATGTACAACAGATGACAAAAAAAATACTTTTAAATTTACCCCCACAACTCCCACCCACCCCTGGTCAGTCTGAGAAGAAAGAAAGAAAGAAAGAAAGAAAGAAAAAGAAAGAAAGAAAGAAAAACACTCCATTTACTATGTTTAAGTTACAGTTTTTGGTTTACAGCTCACATACATTGACATAAAGCAAAGTATTGCCAGTCACTTTACAGTTACACCAACACAGTTTAAACATGGCTGCCAAATTTTGACAAAGGTTTTGTATGATTTTCTTAGACTGCGTGTTATATTTTCTAAAGGCACACAACCATTCATCTCTGTATACCACTTGGCTAAAAGCAGGGGGGAATCAGACTTCCATGTAACCGCAATACATTTTTTAGCTACTGCTAAAGCAATTTCAAGGAATTTGATTTGATACTTGTTTAGTGATCCAACAATTTTAAACAAAGTTCTGGGTCTAGGGGAATTGAAACTTCCATGATCTTGGATAGTGTGTTACACAAGTCGAGCCAAAAATTTCTGACCTTTACACATAACCATGTACATTGCATAAGTGAGCCAACTTCAATTTCACACCGAAAGCATCGGTCAGAAAGTTCAAGTTTGGACCTGTGGGTTTTTTCTGGAGTTAGATATAACTGATGCAGAAAGTTGTAATGGATCAATCTATATCGTGCATTAATCGTGGCAGATATGCTGTCCTGACATAACTCAGACCAGAGAGGATTTTCAATTGTAGAATTTAAGTCTGTTTCCCACCTCTGTTTCGACTTATAAAGTGCTATTTTAGGACAGTCTTCTATCAACGATGAATACACTTTATCAGTGCTTTAAAGTGTCTTCAGGGTAGCTGAGGAATCCTTCCTGAGCCTTTCAGCTGTACTGCTGGTTGGTGTAATTTCCCCCACACCATTTCACGACAGGCTCACATAACCAGTCGTTGTTGATGGAAGGTGGTTATTAAAGAAATAAAGGCAACAGCCTGCTTGGTTAAATTAGATTGGGAGTCAGCGATAATTATTTTGGTCATTAGTTTGTACGGATTAATGTGTGTAGTGCTGGCGATATTGTCGCTCTGGTGCCAAGGCCGGGGCAGCGGAGCAGCTGGTGATCCACTTTGGCCTCGAAATGATTTCACTCTCAGATGTGCTGAGAGTTATGAACCTTCTGCTCAGTGTCTGCAGAGGAGGTTCGAGGGCTGTTCAAGTGCCCGTAGATGTAAGGTGTAATTTACACTCCAGGCAGAGTCGGTTCCTGAAAATCATAAATAAAACATACAACTAAAAAAGAGCACGACTTGGAACCCAGTAAATCAAGTTACAGCTGAATATTGAACATGGAGCGCAAACAGAAATCATCAGTCATCTAAATTATGAAAGGTTACAACAACATTACCACCGTGACTCATCCATGGTTTTAATGGGAGGCTGCTCGTCTCCTCTCGCTCTGTGATCTGTGGCCCTTATATGTTTTTATTTTGTGACACGCAGTGTTAAAAGTTATGAAATTACTACTTTTGAGGACACCACATCAATAAGTCATACATATTTTAAAACATATAATGACACTTACTGAAGTTTCAGTTTGCTATCTATGTGTCACTTTTGTTTTGTGGTGTTTTTTTTTAAATGTATCACCTCCAAGCTACATTATATTTGTCATTATGTAGAAAAATGAAAAAGCTTCCCTCAAAGTGACCAAAAGTATTTCTCTAGTGGAATGGACAAAACACATCAAAACAATGGATTATGAAATCTAAGTGTCTCTCACTTTGAAATCCACCGAAGCTTTGAGACATTTGAGTCTTTCTCAGTTCTGAACAAACTTCACCTTCTGGAAGCGCTGTCTGCTGTGCTGCTGTTTGTGCTCCTTCTTGTTGCCCTCTAAAAATCTTTCTCTCAAGAAGCACTAATGAAGAAATTATGAAGCATCTTCCTCCAACTAATTGCAGAGCTTCTGGACAAGTGAATCGATGGAATCTTCTCTCCTTCTCCGCCTCTCATTCATGCCTAACTTTATTATGATGCCACTAACAGCATGTCACTTTCACAAATTTAATTTGCTGTCTGATGTTGTCAACTTGTTTGTGGTTCTCTCTGTTCCTCAGTCCTATCTGTTTCTCCCCAAACAGAAAGCTGCCACCTCTGAGTACAGATCTGTTGTAAGTTTTTGAAAAAATAAAACTGAATTTGATTCAATCGTTTGGCTGTGGCTCAAGTTAGAGAAGCATCTTTTTTTCTTTTCCTTCATTCTTTACTTAATCAGGTTCACATCATCTTCAAATCAGATCCCAGAGCGATGAGTGACGACCAGCAGGTCAGCTCCGAATCCCACTCTCATACGATAGGAGCTGCTGCTATTGCTTGGTGTGTGTGTGTGTGTGTGTGTGTGTGTGTGTGTGTGTGTGTGTGTGTGTGTGAGGGAGTGAAGTCCACTCACTATCAGTGCACAGCGCTGGCAGCTCATGTAATGCCTCGCAGCTACATTATGAAAATTCCACCACTATATGAGTACATCATGATGACATCCCAGTGAAGAGGGACATTCATAAATAATGGAACTGTTGCTTTTAACCAAGTTACAAGTAACTCCAGTGCTTTCTGAAGAACCAAGTCCACTGTAATCTAATGTAGTTGTTTTCCGTAGCTAGCGTAACATTGCTGAATGCAGACAGTATTTAGCTGTTTTGTCCCTTTAAAACAGCTTGCTTGAATAGTGCAGCTCTACACTGATGTTAATACCTTTTCACACTGTGACAACTGAAAAAGAAATTGAATTGTGACTATAAACTAGAGGTGCAACAATCATGACGATTAACCGCCATAAAAATAATTGCATTTAGATGTCTGATTCTCGTCTCCTCTTCAGTTTGTGCGGCTCTTTTTGTTCGGTCTGCTGCTGCTGTTCAGACTCCTCCACAAAGTTAACAGTCCCTCCTCTGTTATTTGGCTTCAAGCCAAACCAAAATAAATTCCTGAGCAATATTGCAGCTAAATCTCCGAGATTCGTGTTAACAGAACGCGGTTGGGCAAATAGCAAACATTGCAGGTCAAGTGTATCATGACGAAATGTTGTTAGTGCTGATTCTTCTCTCTTGTACAATTAGCCTTCAGGCATCAGGTAGTGTCTATCAGACTAAAAATAGTGAAAAACAACTGGAATTATTTTGTACAAACACAGCCGACACCCAGATTATGTTCCTTCTCTTCAGGTACTCCAGCTTTCCCTGATAATACAAGCTTATGGGTGCAATTGGTGACCTGAAATTGGGGACAGTCGTGTGTAGATGATTATGCGTGCGTGTGTTCGTCCTGTGATTTCCACGAAACTTGCAATCTGACTGATTTTTATCAGTCTTTTGCTCCACAGATAGAAGAGATGGATGTCATAATCTCATAGGAAAAACAATTCAGAAACTAATGAAATCAGCTGTGTGGCGGGATAAGAGGTGTGGGCTCACCGCTGTGTTCTTGTTGAGCCACTTCAACAACAGCTTTGGTACACAAACGGAGACATATCCAGAGAGGCGTAATATTACATAAAGTTGAAATGAGCCAGAATTTTCCCATTGAGGGTCAGTCAGGATAAAAGCCTCCCTGCCTCTGAGCGTTCGGCAATGAGAAAGTCTTTTCCTGCAGAAAGCTGTGAAAGAGCGGCGCTCCCATGTTAATAGAGATAAATTATTCATGGGGAGATGTCAAGCACTGATAGCTGAGGAAGTTACATCAGGTAGGCGAACTGAAAATTAAATTGTTGGAGCGAGAGTGAATTTGATGATTGCCATCAATATCAAACAGCTTCGAAACGAGCGAGGCTGATGGCGTCCTCGTGACTCAGAGTTCAAAGAATCCTCTGCAGAGTCATTTGGTCCAAATGGTAAAACGCATCTCACAGATCAACATTTGGAAGAGAATGGAAGATCTAGAAATTACATCATAGCATAACAGCCCAAATATGCATCTTAAAAATCACCTGCTCTGCAAGTCCCTTCTGCTGTCTTTGTTAAAAACATAAAGAGCTGGTAATTCATTCAGGTCCATAACATTTGCATCTGAAAAGGCATATTAACAGGGGATGTTTCCTCATTACAGTGAGGAGAAACCGTCTGCAACTGTCAGGGTTGGATAGATTGGATAGGATTGTTCCCGAAAATGGATAAAATACAGCAATAGCAAACTGGCAGAACATTTAAGTGAAATATGACAAAACCGATTGCAAATCGGACAAAAACTCTTTGCTCTAAATACCTTTTTCCCCACATATCAATTCAGAGAATTAAATGAAACCAGATTTTTTCACGGTTGTGTAGGGTTCCTTAGTTCATTGGACAAAATGACATTCTGCTGATTTATGAATGAGGCATTACAGCTTTCATTAAGATTTAAATTAAACAACTACAACCAATTTAGATTAAGTCATTGCCGTTTTTTTTTTTTTTTTCATTGCGCGATGAAGCTGTACATGAATAAAAAAATCCAAGTCTTTTCTTCGCAAGGTAAAAGTACTAACCAGAAGGTTCAGCCAACTGGTTTTAAATATGATATGCTCCAATGCACCAAGGAAAGAAGACCAAAAGGTGTGGTATCTTTCATGATGACCCCCATCCCACAATGGGAATACTACTTCCGAGTACTTACTAACAGACAGAAATACTGACAAACTCATATTGTTTTTCTGGACTTCAGTGCAGGACTACTGACTTGGAGCTTTCAGGCATGTGACCGCATGGTGGAGCCAGAATGTCCTGCAAACACTGGCCAGGGATGTTCTGCATGAAGTTTGCATGTTCTCTTCATGATGTACTAAGGATTGCATGTCCGGAGTAAAAATGGCCGTGAACATATACTGTATGTGCAATGTGTGACAACCGATCTACCAACAGAATAGGTTAGAATATAATACTATACTAATATCATCGCCAGCCAGTGTCAGTGAAAACTGCTTAGTACACAGCAAATTTTCCAGTGTTGAATTAACTCTGAAAGTGTTAAGAGTGGTCTCATATATACACTGTTGTAGTGTTAAATGTAAGTGTTAAAATATACACTTTAAAGTGTTCATTCTAAGAATTAACACTGTATAGAGTTAAATAGGAACACTGGTCAACAGAGAGAACTATATATACACTTTTGTAGTGTTAAAATCTCAACACTGACCGGTGTTAATTTTCTAATGCTGACACTCTGTGGAGTTCTCTCTGCTGTGTAGTTTTTCCACTCCTTTTATAACTCAAGCAGATATTCGGACGTGATTGTGACAGATCTCTTTGTACCGCGACTTTTGTTTTTGGACATTTTTCCAACATTTTATATCATATGAGATGTACCTGAAACTCTGAAACTTTGACTTTGTCACAGATCATCTCTGATATAGCGACTACCTTTTATTCAATAAATTCAGATTTATTTTGTGAAGATTCTCCAATATGTTAGCAAGTTCAGCCAGTCCAGCAAATCCAGCTCCATGGCATCAGATTTCATTTGGTGTTTGAGGGGCTCAGCGCAATGTCCAGTAACTCCATGGTGAACACAAACCAATGAACGTGGAAGCAATACCAATTCCAGCTGACGATTTTCTGTAAAGCGCAGCTCTAAACCATTCGGCGTTGTTTATAAAATGTATAGAATCTGGAAGCAAACATGAATTGAAACCAGACACAAAAAGATTAGGATTGATGCCTGGAACAGAGGCTGAAAGACAAACAGCAGATGAGAAAACAAAAGAGGAAAACAGGATCAAGGTTAGCTCTGAGCTGAGGCAGGAGGAGGGTGGTGCAACAACGCGCCTCAAATCTGAGTACAGTTGGTAAACACACAGAAAAACGCAACACAGGTGTGTGAGCGTGTGAGTTACTGGATGAATGTGACTCTGCACAGTACTGAATCAGCGGGGAAGTGCTATTTTCATGGAGATCCATTCATGGTATCTGTAAGCAAAAGGATTTCTGATGCCTGAGATGCAGGAAAGCTCATCAGTAAGCTGTGAAATGGAAATAAACATGAGCACATCGTGCACGAACATCCCACAGTGGGCTGAATCAAAGGTTGACAAGACTGACAGATTTGTTTCTGAGACTATACAGATACAGAGAAGATATCTTTATTTAACAATAATAAAAGTTCAAATCGGTTCATATTTCTCTATTTTTAAGCTGATTTCTGATGCTCAGTCTGAGCCATTTTGTTGACGCTTTTGCCTTTAGAAAGCATTTCTGTGCATGAAGCCCATTTTTTAAATCTTTTTGTTGATGGGCTTTTTTGTTCTGCGTCCTTCAGACCACACTCTGGTCACAGAGGATGGATTGCTCTTCTCTAAGCAATGATCCCACATAAGAGGAGAAAACAAATTTTGATGTGAAACTGCAGTTCAGAAGAAACTCCAGAAAAGGATTCCAGACTAAAAACAACAGTGAGGCGACTGTTGAAAGCGGCAGACTGAAAAGCAGAACCCTGACAAGGACAAGCATTTACATAGAGATAAAACGCAAACTTCAAGATGCTGTATCAAAGTAAAATATGGCTCCTGAGCTTCAATACATCAGGCAAGGTGGGATGGAGCTGCGGGGAAAAGGCTCCTCAATGCCAGAACAACAAGGTGAAGCAGATCGACACTTTTGGTGCAATAAACAACCTGTGGTGTTTCTCCATCAGTCCTGGAACTTTACAAGAACAACAAGAATTCTGCTGTGTTTTTTTTTTCTTTTCTTTTTTTAACTGCACTGCAGGCAGACAAAGTTTCAGAATGCATCTGGTATTACATGGGATGCTCAAACACTGATGTACTATAAATATCATCAATTATTTTCCAAATAAAAAGATACAGTAAGAGTCTCCACGAGCTTCACCCAATGCCTCAAAAATATGTGAAAATGCCCTTGTACACAAGCAAAAGCTAATTTATTAAAAAACTGTTTATGTATCCGATTGGGGCCATATTTATCAGCAAGGGAAGCAATATCCATCCAATTATGAATTATTATCAATATGGTTCACAGTATGGTACTTCAGTGGAGCATACAAATCCACCAAACGAATTAAGTTCATTACATTATGGCACTCTGAGCACAACACAATAAAACTGAAGCCTTCAGTATCCCGAAGGACTGAGTGGATCTGAAAGGAGTTTTCACAAAGTTTTAACTTTAAACGCATTGAAAAACAAGAAGCCATGGTTGTCACAGAGAAAATAAAAACACTGTTTCACAAGCAGGTCATACAGGTGGAATAAAAATACTTTAAAGTCCCATTAGCCTGATTAGTCGTCTTGTCCATTTTTTATGCATCTTATTGCATGAAATGTTGAAGAAAATAGGATTAGATTCTTTTTACATTAGACAATCAGGCCAATGACGTATGAAATCTTCAAAAACTGCTTATTATCTAAAGGAGTTGCAACGAAACAGCAAGATTGAAACCCTTAAACATTTGCTGTCTCCATCTTTAAATTGCTTGGAACAAATGTGAATTTGCTTCTGATTTTCAGGACATTTCAAGTTTTAATCCAATACCTTAAAGTAAAGGTGCTCCTTCAGTAACTCTGTCTGAAATAAATATGAATATAATGCTGCATTGGATTCACAGGAATACTGCAGTGTTATACCCAGAAAACAGCACTTTGCTTTATGTACAAGATCATATAAGATCATCACATTAGATCACACTGTGCACACACATTTTGAAATCATCCCTGGTGTGTGAGTTCGAGCAGTTTAATGACTCCTCTACATGTTAGCTGTTAACTCAAAAATGACCAGTCAGGAGGGTAATGTCCTGGTAGGATTCTGTAATAAGAAGCAGGCCATGAGTCAGCCTGATGAAAATGTTCAGTCATTCATAAACAACACAGTCGACACAACCCAACAGACAGGTAAAATCATGCATGTGCAGCCAATATTATCTGTAGACTGTGGAAATATGACTGTGCTTTTGTAGATTAAAGAATTCTGGATGTTTTTTTCAATTCACTATGCCAAAGATTGTGCCTGAGTTGTACAGTCTTCAATAATGAGCAAACATCTGCCTGCAGAGTCACATCAAGTTTACCAGAGTTTTAAAAATGTGATAGTTTCATAATGGGCAGTTTCTACTATGAGAATTTTTTTTCCTTTCTGATTTGGGTTGTTTCCCATTTCCTCATCAGGTAAATGATGAAAAAAGTCAGTTACCTGATGTGCAAACATTGTCTATTTATGTAAACCAACACAATAATGAGCACCCAGCAGAGTCAGTGGACTGTTTAAAAAAGCTAACACACATTTTAAAAAAATTACGAAAATTACAGCAACCAAAAGGCTTTCTGGTACTCCTGAAGGACAGTCATTATATTCAGTATTGGTCCATTCCAGTTTTAAAAAGAGAGAGATCAGGTGCAAGTCAATTTTACAGCTCACATACGAGGAGGGAGGTAGAAATGTGTTAAATGTGAGCTTAATCCAGCTCTTATTTAGACAAGGTAGAGGGAATGGCAACAGTAAACATCGCCCCTCCAACCTCCTCATCACACATTTTTTATTTATTAGCAGTAAAGGCAGAGGGTCCATCCTCACAAAGAATGAGTCACAACTTCAGGTCACGATGTGGGTTGCAACGATGGAAGGAAATAGATTTCTGCTAAGGCTGACTGAACAGGACAAAGTTGTGGCTTAATTAAAAATAACAAAAGTAAGAAGGACAAGAAATCTGTGCATGTTTTGATTTTTTTTTAGAGAGGATTTGCTGCTCATAATAAATGGCCCTGGAAGGGCTGTACTGATAAGCCGTAACATTATGAACACCTCCATAATATCAAGTTCCTCTTGTGCCGCCAAAGCAGCCAGACCTCATTATCCTCCGCTGCCGCTCTGTCCCGTGGTGGACATTCGCTCTTCGAGTCAGGTGAGTCTCCGTGAATCGAACGAGAGAACATCTCATGCTGGAATTTTCAGCCCAAGTAAACATCTCAAACTAGCTGTTGTGTCCCTCAGACTGTTATTGACGTATTAGCATTTTAATAGAGCGCACGGCAGAGCAGAAACACCCCATAAAGAACCTGTACGAGCTACCATGACCCAGTTGCGCTGGATCACAGTTTGCTCAGATCTGACAGTAAGTAAATTGACGACAGTCAGTTCCGTTTTCCTGCCGATTCCACACGCACTGGACCACTGATTCATGGTTTGTGCCGTTACTCATTATAAGATGGCAGATCGGTGTATATTGTAAATACAACATGTGTATGGAGGTTGTTTTTTTCAGGATGTGTTTCCATGACAACATAGTCAAGCGCTGACCGTGAAGGTTTTTTTGCCTTTATGCATTTCACAGCCAGCATTTCAGCTTCTGAAAACTGCAAAAGAGATGCTTTATTATCTCATTTTATTTTATTTGATAAAGTCACCGAGCATTGTATCTCTTCCCTCCGTGTTGCGGTCTTTAATCTCACTGAGCCGCTTTTCCATCATCCTGTCTTTTGTGGGGTTTTGTCGGTCTCGCCTCGGGTCAACTTCCCAAAAATTTTCCTGAACAGCAGGAGAGGAGAGAAATGGGAGAGTTAGTTAATAAGTCGCCTCTCTCCATACCCCCCCCCGCCTCTCCACCGACCACTCCAGTCAGCCAGAACCTCTGACAGATGAGGAGGTGGAGGTTTAGGATGGCCAGGAGCCAAGAGTTTCTCCCCGATCCATCAGCGCTGCTGCTGCGCTGCTGCTGAGCTGCCACAGAGCGAGAAATTCATCATGACAGGAGAAAGAGGGAGAAACAAAATATTTATGACTCCCAGAGTGAAAAATATCCATAGTATTGACAGTCATCACAGTCCCTTTATAAGAAAACAGCAAAAAAAACTCAAGCAGTGTAATGCAAAAGAAAAGACATTTATTCACATACACACGTGACACACCTATGGATTATTAATATCAAAACATGAACCAAACCAGGATCGTGGGAGGAAGCCAGAGTAACTGGAGAAAAGTAGAAAATAAACTTTATTAATGCTCTTGGGGAAATTTCTTATGTTTCTTGGTTGTATGTGAAACAATGCGTGCCTATTCTGCAGAATGTGAAGATTAACTATTTGTGTTACACATAGTTTTCTCAGGTGTTTGGTGGCCTGGAGTGTCTTCAGCTTGCACGGTCTCAAACTTATATTCTCCAATTTTACTCCATGACAGATGCATTGAGCTCTAAGTCGGTCCAAATGAAGGTAGTGTCTACTTTAAAGGTGCTGTAGGCAGGATTTTGCTAGTCAATGCTAATTTTTCAGTGTTTTCTTTGGATTAAATGTCAGAGTATCCATTGATAATCCTGTAGGAGTGTAGCATAATTGCACTACTGCGAGGGCGCAGTGTTTCCATCTGTCTCTGTTCTGAGCTGAAAAGGAGTCTCGACAGCTCCAGGTATCTTTGACCAATCAGAAGAGCCCCTGAGGCTCTAACCGTGATTGGTCGAGGGGCGTTCGTTGCACGTTCTTGTGGGAGGGGCTTAACTTGCGTAAGGGCGTGATGTCAGAGAAAACAGGACAGGATAGGCTGTGCTGGGGTTCAAATGGCCATCTTAGATGGGTCAAATCGCCATCTTGCTTAGGTAAACCTAAGATGGTGGAGATGCGGAATCCTGCCTACAGCACTTTTAACTCCTTCTTTTCCTTTTCTTTCTTTCTTTTTTTTTTTTAGATTTTTTTGACAGATTTATCTTTCCCTTTAGCCTCACATTCTGCCATTTCTGCTGTTAACTTTGGCAGCAGTTTAAAAAATATATATTTAAAAAAAATGTTAGACTTTTACTTTGAATGCTTAAACTGAGTAGTTTTGCAGCACAAATGAAGTGAATGCTAATTCACCGATTCTTTTAAACATTAAAAAATGTCTAACCCTTTAAAATCCAGATCGCAGTCGAGTTTCTTCTCAAAACATATTCAAACAAAACAAGTGATCTGTAAATTGAAGCTGGCTTTTGGTGTTTGACAGACAGGGTTGGGGATACATATTAATGAAGGGAAACTGTTGGGAATAAAGCGAACGGCGCTTCTTGTGACGGTTCAGATTCAGTCCTGTGGTATTATCTTGTCATCAATCTCTCCACCGCTGACACAATGATTTCTGTTGTTTGTTTAAACGCTACTTGCGTCCTTTTGATTCTAGTGAGTGTTCATTGTCAATTGCTGTACAAATATTTAGGGTCTCTCTTATTCTTTTAACCATTCATGCCAGAATTTGGATGAGAACCCTCCAGGGGACGATTAGCGCTGCCTCTCTCGTTAATGCATATCACACTGCATCATACTACTGCTCGCTCCCATCTGACCTACTTCTGGCTTAACAGATCTACTTCGCTTCTCATTTTGTTGCTTTTAAAGCTCCTGTCTGAAACCACTGGTGTCTGACTGCTGCTTTAGATTTGTTTTTCATGGACCATGCACGATGAGAAAAGTACCGGAGATGCTGCAGCTGCTGGGATGAAAGTGGGCGTTTTGCAGTGGCTCCGAGTGAAATGTCCAAGATCTAGGACAGCGAGGGTGCAGACTGGGCCATCAATATTTAAAACTGGGATGATTTGAGTGACGATCTCCCGCTGATTTGTTGGTAATATGTGAGAAAATGGTTTTCAGAAGCTTTGAGGGTTTACTCCAAGAACTTGTCAGATTTTTTTAGGTCTTAAAAAATTGAGAGGCACTTTGTTTACCTCTGCTGCTGTCCGCCTGCCGATGGGTCCCTTCATCAATCACAGCCTTTCCCTGACAGGGGGTTTTTGAGAAAACTATTACTTGACTTCAAAGCAGCTGTTCTCACCCAGCATGTAATCTCAGAGGTGTGCACTTTGAAAGTGCGCTCAATGGAAGGTGAGCAGCGTTGGTGCTAATTTCACAAGGTGTTAAATGGCCTGTTTGGACCCAAGAAATCACAAAAAATTCAAAGATACTACTGGGGAAAACACAAGAAATAATGAAACCAAGCAGTGGGTGGAGACATCAGAAGCTATGAAAACAGAAGAACAGATGTTATTGTTATAGCCGTGATGTTTTATTCAGCATTCTCTCCTCACAGGTCATCATGAGTTTGATTCCAGGCTGGATATTTCTGTGTGGAGTTTGTTCTCCCTGTGCATGCATGGGTTGTCTCCGCGTGCTTTCCTCACACAATCCGTGTGATTGCTTACTCTAATTTGTCTTTTTTGTTGAGATTTGTTTACACTGAGATTCTGCATAACGCATTGCTGCCCTGCATGCCCTGCATGCTCATGCCTGTGGGTTTGCAGCTGATCAAATGAGAATAGCACCAACAACTGAGTATAAACAGAAGTATTTGAATGTGGGTTTTAGAAGCACTGGGCTCTGTTAACATGAGAACTGCAGCAATTTCCAATTTTCCTTGTTTGCCATGAACTAGAAGAAATGATAAAACATATCAGAGCATAACTGCAAATATGAAGAAAAAAGTCAATTTTGAAAAGCAAATTTTAAAATTGTGAGAAAAAGAAGAGCAACAGAAGAGACTTGGAAACTATTGCAAAGACCTAAGAAGGAGAAGAACAAAGAAAATACCATTCCTCAGGTGGTTCCACACAACTTTTCTTGGAGTCTATGGCTCTCACTTTATTAAAAGCAGCGTCTTCACTCAGAGCTGAGTTTATTTTTGTCTTTTTCTCACACATGCGCAAAGAAACACAAATAATAAACAGTGTGAACCCTTTCAGATGAGAATCTACGTAATGCTCATTCATTATACATTAATAGATTAGCACTAATTCCTCTAATATTTTGCACAGTTTGGAGCATATTCTCAGTTTTCCATTTTCATAAGTGTAAATGTGCTAAGTCAATCGCATTTTTTTCTTCATCCAGTTTGCAATTATTTTTACTCCTGCAATCCTTGAACGAACCAGGTGCCTGTCATCTATGTGTGTCTTGGATTGTCCATGTACTACATCACCATAATAATAATAATAAAAAAAAGTGATCAATCATTGGTCTAAGATTGAATTTTGAGAAAATATGACACTGAAGAGATGTTTTGGATGATTTTGCACCCCAACTTGTGACGCCTGTGATTCTCACGCTCATGACATTTCGGGAATCTTTTCATTACAAAGACATTGGTCAACAAAGAGAGGATTGGAATGATGCTTTTTTGAGGGGGTTGAAATACCACCATCTGATAATGTAATCAGCATACAGCAGCAATCACAGCTGCTCCCGGGAATCAATAGATTTTTGCATATTCTCATATTTAGCTTCTTTTAGTAATTACAACCCACTTGCACGATTCTCGCTAATTTTTCAGGTTTCTGAATTCTCGTCGCTGAATGTGAACAGAGCTGATTCATGAAGTGTTAAATATTCATTATGACTGATGAGAAATAAATCATGGTGATAAACATTGCCTTGTTTATGATGTACATTGAAGACCAGCGGTGCCAATCTGGAGGTTGTGACGAGGTAAGAATCTCCCGTCCCAGTTTATGTTTGAAGGATTTCGTTAAGTTTAACGTATTTGCTACCTGCTTCTTCAGACATGTGGTGCTGTACGTTATTGTGATTGGAATAGAGTTAGATGCATAGAGATGGATTTAGAAAAATTGAGTGTTACTTCTTCAAGGGTCCAATGCAGAATAAATGACACAGGAAGAGTAATTGTGTATAACAGAAAAGCATATGGCTCCTGATGGCCTCTGTGCAATTATGTTTCTCATAATGACATGATAGTAACATGACTTAATGATATAAGGTGGATTCATCTCTTTGCATGAGTGTATGTGTCAGTATGTACATATTTGAGAGTAAAAATGGAAACTGCCTGCGGACGCTATTTATTATTCTGTTCAACATAGAAATATAAGACTCGGTTGGAAAAGCCATGGAATTAGTTTTAGTTTTTTTTCTTTGCAGTTTTTACAAAACTCCCCCTCAAAAACTGTCTGCAAAATTCTCATGCAGTGTGTTTTGGAAATCACTGATCAGATTATCAAACCCGGCCCTCCTTATGGAGCTCAGACATACATTGGAGCAGAAACGGTATTCAAAGTTTGAAAGAGTCACAAGAATTTGAACTTGAGAACTGGATCATAATTCAAGTTTTTTTTATTTATGATTAATATTTTCTAATTTATGAGCCACGGGTGAACATGAAATGGTCAGTAAATATTATTCTACTGATTCTCAAATCAATTTTTACAAGAAATTGTGAAAATTAATCTCCAGGCCACAGATAATCGTGCAAGTCCACAAAGTATAGATCAAAACTTTGGCATTTTCGGTCTTCACTCAGCCAGCGTGACTCTCATGCTGTCAGAACAGGGTTTTCTCTCAAAGTGGCTCTGAGTGCAGACCGTTCCCACCAAACCTCTCATTGACTCCCATTTATTCTGAGGAGTGAATCGTCAGCTGAAAACCAGAAGCAGAGAGTGTCTCACTCCACGCTTGCCTCCAAAACACAGCCCTGCATCCACATGCGGAACCTATAGTCTTCCTACTTCTGCTGTGGTTGTTGATGATCAGCAGCATCAGTCTTATGCTTCTTCTTCTTCGTCTTCTTCTTTATGAATCTTACCATACTGAGCCGTTTCCAATCCAAACAATACACAACTTCCCAACACAGCACATCATGTTTCCTCTGTATGTATCACCTTTAGGTTGTATATTATTGATCTTCACAGCAATTTTTATTTGACCACAGAAAGAAGAAAAACGTCCTTGCGGCGCCCATGAGCTGAAAAGGTGTTTTGGAGAGGCGTGCTGCTCACTGCTTCACACACACTCAGCTTGGATTTACTAGAAAGAAACACGATCCAGTTTCACAGTATTGAAATGCCCAAAGAAACTTATTAAACTTAGTGTGTCTGTCCATGTGCTCAGTATGATTTTGTAAAAAAATTTTAAGCAACAATAAGCAACACCAAAATTAAGAATTTTATGATTTTAACTTTTTTTTTAAATCCCATTATCCACCATGTTTGTGAGACTCAAACTATAAATAGTCTGAGAGAGAAGACAACAGGTGCTGGTATGAGCAGCAAATGCATACATCCATTCATCTTTGTAACGCAAGGACATAAACAAATGATGCAATGGAGACTTCACAGAGGCAGAGAAGCAACACGAAGCATTAGAGGGTGGGAAAAGAGAGAGGCTGCAGATCCGCGGACACAAAGGAAGAGATAAAACAGCCTGAACAGGAAGGCTTCATAATATAGGCGATAGGCGTGAGGCGGATGGCAAAGGGATAAAACTGAAAGACATGAGGTGAGTTTCATTGATCTCATTCTCTTCTCTCTTTCCTTTTGAAGCCCATACGCTGACAGGATGCCGATTTGTTATCTGTGCTTAAAATGTATGTTGTACCAGACTTGTTTTGAGGCAAAATCCTTTATTTTTTGAAGAGAAAGTTTTGTTTTTTTTTAAATTGATATTGGAAATGCTGGAGACATCAATCAGTTCATTAAAAGTGCAGTGTTGTGTTTGAGGATTTTTTTTTATTATTATTTCTAACAATCACCTCTAAGGTATTTCTTAGAAGCCTAAACTTTAACTCAGCCATGATGCTCCACACTGGAGCCCAATAAGCTACAGGGACATGTTACTGAAATTCTATTACTGTGGTGTTCTGCTGTCGCTACAGAGGATAAAACAAGTACAATAGCACAGCTGTTCGAAAGCAATTATATTTTAAAGCCTCCCACTTTCATCTATACCCACTTTAGAATAGCTAGAGATAGAGTCAGTTTCTGTTTCCAGTGGGCGAAAAGTTCAGAAAGTCACATATTCACACACATCCATTATTACTAATGGCCAGTTTGCAGTCAATAAAATGCCCTAAACAAGCACAGGTTCAGAACAATCATCCAACTCTCTGTAGGCTTCATGATTTCAGCATTTTTTTTAATTGAACATGTAACGCTTCAGGCAATATATGTCTTATGAATCTTCAATGAAAAGTTTATCTTTCCTAAACCATTAGCTGTAACTTAAGTTCTCATAGACACAACAAAATGTTCTCAATATCTCAAATGAAAACAAGACTGTTCTTAAAAATCTAATTAGCGCTCACAGGAGTGGGAGCTCACTGTTGTTTCCCTGATGTACCCGACATTGTTTTGTTTTACCCAAATCTCTAGAATACAGGATACACAACAGGACACAGCAGCAATATGAGAAGCAGGAATTTGGTAAATGGACTGCATTTATATAGCCGTTTTTTAACACTGTTACATCAGAGCCCAAAGCGATTTACAATGCATCATTACATTCAACACAAGTAGAGGTGTCTGCCATGCAAGACGCTCCATCCATCCGCTGGGATGAGCTCAGGATTCAGTGTCACTTCGGCACATGGACGGCGGGTGCTGAAGGATCGAACCAATTATGACCACTCCACCGACCGAGCCACAGCCGCTCCACGTGAGCTGGGTTTAGACCGTCCTGAGACAGGTTAGTTTTACCCTACTGATGATGTGTCATTGCAAAAGTAATCCTGCTGATAATTTGAAATAACCAAGAATAGTTTTCTCTTTGATTTTCTACAAGGACAAAACTCCCACATAATTCAATTCAATTCAATTGAGCTATTTGAGAATTGTTGATTAAAACAGTCTTCTTGTGGTGCATTGTATTAAATATAAAGATATAAAATATTAAGGAAAAAACAAACAACTTCTCACATGAACAAGCAGAGGAGACAGTGAAGAGGAAAGGGGAGATGTGGACTCAGAAACGGCAGCTTTCTGTCTCGACAAGTTGAGCTATAAAGATGGTGCGAGAGAGAAGAACAGGACAGAATAACAAGCAAACAAGTCGACATGCGATGGAAAGCTAATCAGCTGTGTGGAAGGGTTGGGGTCAGAGAAACATCTTGAACTTTAACTTCACCGCCAGAGCGACCCGTGGGAAGGTACAGAGAGAAGACAGAAATGAGAGAACAGGCTGCGGGAGAGTTACTGGCTGAGTACAGAGAATACCAGCCCACTGTCTGAACCCACTGAGAAGGTAGTCCTGGGCCGAAGCCAGTCCAGACTATGAGATACCGACGTAAAAGTAAAGACTCCCAAACTCAAACTGGGAGTTTGAGCCTGTTTGCAAGATTCAGGGCAGCTGTGGAAAAGTTTGTAGATCAGATTTTTTTTCCAATTAGAAAGATGTGAGTTTGATCCACCATCTTGCTCTGTTCATGTTTAGAAATGTCACTGAGACGCTGAGCTCTGCTTTGTGTGAATGCGGGAATGTGACTGACAGTAAAGCTTTATGAGCCTGCTGCAGCAGTGTGAACGTGCACTGAGTGACGCCCATTTTCTTTTGTAAGCTCTATTAAGCAGAGGAAGCTGTTCTTCTTCTTATTATGATATTAGCAGCCCCTTAAGACGTGATGATGGACGATAAAAACATGTCTCCACTCCTCTGGTCATTGGTCCTTTGGGTTAAATGCAGTGTGTGAATCTTAACGCACAACTGTGAAGACATGAGAAATGTCTGTTCTAGATTTTATGAGAAGCCAAGAAAGATGCATTTTAATATTGTGGGTGGCTAAAAAAGAAAAAAAAAAACATTTTTTGAAGAGGCATTTTGTTTTATATCTGGGTCTGTTTCTTCAAACGAAGTTGGTGTTCAGCTCCACTTATGATCATTTAGAGGGTTTGAATACACGTGAAATCTGCTGCGACTTATAGCTGTTGTTTAAAACCTCATGGTACACCTCACTGTTAGTTTTGTCCAATTCATTAATCTCAGTTACTAACACACCAACTTCACTGCAATATCAATGCTGTGGAGAAAGTCTGAGCTCATTTCTTCCTGTCAGAATCCATAACACTACAAAACCAAACTTTCCATAGTTTGATCTAAATCCATGTTTTTTTAACGTCTTTCAAAGTTGTGTTTCTCCATACTGTTTTACTTTGATGAATTTCCCCAGCATATGTTTTGTAAACAGAAAATTGAATCCTTAAGATCACAATTGACTGATTACTTAAAAACTGGTGATTTCACAACATCAACATGTTGAGCGTATTAAAAAACAACAAGGTGATGATGAGATGATGCTTCATATCTTATTTCAGCTCTCAAAGTCTGAGCTGCATTATAAAAAAAATAGAAAGAAAAAAGAGGCTTCAGTTTGGAAAACTGGGACGATGGTTTCTTTGATAATCTGGGTTATATGAATTCCAAAGTGTTTTGCTTCCTACTTGTCTCTTCAGTTTAGACAAAAATCCTCCACCTGTTATCTAACAATATGAGAAAAAGTGTGTGTCCTTGGGTCAAAGTTAAATTATTGACAGTGGATTTAAAAAAAAAAAATTGCATTTGACAAACACATATGCTCCCTTTATTCATCGTCTTCAGCAAATAACAAGCGCAGATAGAGCCAGAGTACCTCTTTTCTCCTCAGTTTTGCTTCCCTGGGTTTTCGGATGCAACTTCTCCCTCTTTTATCAGTAAGAAATAAAAGTAATGAAGGAAAGAAAGAACTGAAGAAATGACAATAACAAAGAGCAGAAGAAGCCTGAAGGATCAAAGCAGGGAAAAGAACAGGACGGAGAATAAAAGCTGATGGACAAAAGCAGGCAGGAATGTCAGCCAGCATCACACAGAGTGCCTGTCCGTCCTGATTAGGATTAGATATTCTCTCTTTTTGTTTGTGCACATATCTTCTTTCTTTTCTATCCCGGGCCTCTCGATGCATCAGACGCAAACACAGATGACTGAATTTCTAACCTTTGTCAGTGTTAAGGCTGAATAACCAGACGGGAACACTTGGAATATTAGTCCAATAAGAATGTTACTGAGATTCATAATTAGTTTTGAGAGGGACAGTAATTCTCAAAAGACTTCATGGGTATTTTGCATGCTTTGTATTTTTGGTGCGACCCTTTTCTTGCAGCTAAGTCAATCAATCAAACAAAGAAAGTTTATTCACAAAGCATTCCTGTTCCCTGAACGTGGTGTGTGGCGCTGGAAAGCAGCCTCCCCGTAGGATTTTGTATTAACAGTGGGAATGATTAAAGGCTGGCGCCGGAGGACCTGAGGGTTCTCTATGGTTCATGGAATAAATCTAAGGAAGATAAGAAGGTGCCAGACTATTAAATCTTTTATAAAACATTAAAAGAACCTTGAAATCAATCCTTAAAGACACGGGGAGCCGATGCAATGCTCTTAAAATCCGTGTAATGTGCTCCTGCTTTCTAGACACGAGCAGCTGAGTTCTGTAGAAGCTGAAGGTGTGAAATGTTTTGATTTTTTTGGGGGGGAAGGGGGGGCTCAGAAAGCAGGGTATTACAGTCGTCAGTCTGACTTGAGACAAACATGTGTCAGCATCTCTGTGCTGGCTCAAAAGAGATGTTTTCCAAACGGTTTGTTTTGTCATCAACTCTTTCACGCCGCAGCAGAGGCTGAGTCCCACAGGGAGTTAAAAGGCACCAGATACAACCCATCAGACTACCATCACCTTTTGGGTTGATTAAATTGTAGATGCTTGGAAGATTTCTTGGGTGGCTGTGGTTGGTGCAGACTTTCCGTCACAAGGTTGCAGGTTCAACCCCCCATATCCCCTTGTATACATGTCAAAATGCTCTTTAGCAAGAAACTGATACCCAAATTACGCCCAATAGCAAGCTGAGTGGCTGGCACGGCAGCAGTCGAACAAATGTCCAGTGTGTGTGTGAACAGGTGACAGTGACTGACAGTGTGAAGCTCTATGGGACCTTTCCCCAAGTGTTCAGTCGAAAGTTGCATTCATCAAGGTTAGGGCTTTTGTGTTTCACACAGTGGCAGCAGGAATTATGAGCCTGAGTTGGACAAAGTGAATAGAATAGAATAAAATAGAATAGAATTGATTAATTTCAGGGGGATTGGCAGGTTTCTTACTGGTGCTACACTGACTCCAGCTGTGTGTGTCTCTATCCAGAGAGTTATATAATCTGAAAATATAACAGTAACATGAGTCACGACTGTAGAATTTCAAGGAACTTTGGGGTGTTTGTCATATATTTGCAAATGGAGTTGTTTTTTTTTTTTTCAATCATGCGTTATCACCGCTGTAGCAGTCTCTGAGTGCTGAACAATGTCAGTCAAGCTGATACACTCGTACACTCCCACCTATCTACCAACGCTGATGGATTCTCTGTGAAGGCTCAGCCGAAGTTAGGGAAAAGTATTAGGGCTTAGTTTCTTGTCTCACCCTCACAGGGCGAGTGTGTGTGTGATCGTCTGTTTCACAGTTCATCCTGTGATGAAGTGGTGACCTGTCCAGGGTGTAGCTAGGTGGGACTGACTCCAGCGCCTTGCAGTGCTGCACAGGATATAAGCAGTGTTGAGGATGGATGGGTGGGATGGATGGATCAATGGGTTTAGCCAAAGTAAACTTGAGCACAGAGACTGGGCGAGACAGGGGATCTACATGTCTGTGCTGTTTCAGAATAGTCAAATATTTATAAATGATGAATCATGCCGTGTAGAATTAAGCAGAAACAACTTTGTTGCCTTTCTATTATAATAGTTGATGGCAGCCGAATTCTTTGAAGGAATAATTGCTCTGGCTACTTGGTCAGAGGACGAATAAAGACAAAACTTCCTTGACGTGTGCCTCAATGACAGATATGGTCGTTTATATGTCTTGCTTTGTGCCGTTTGAAATGTCCACATGAATTTACTCTCCTTAACCCAAAACAGACAAAGTGAAAACATTTCTTTCTTACATACGGAGAGTATTTCTCTTTGTTTTCTGCTTAAAGATTTCTTTCATCATGCTCGATGACGTTGTTCTTTCAAGCTCGTGTCTTTGAATTTACATCTTGAGTGATGAGTTGCACATTGGGAGCGTGCTAAAAGGAATGAATAACTAAAAGAAAGAAAATCGATCAGAAAACATTGGCCAATCTTTAGAAAGGCATCTGTAATAGTACCAAACAGGTCCTGTCAAAATTTATTCTGAGATTGCATATGTTGGCATAGAAAATTATGTAATTCTATTATGTAAATGTCTATAGCTTTTAGCTGATAGAAGTAAAACTGAAGGCCGAAGGAGCATTGAACTGAGAAAAAAGGTGCTTTTCATTTTTATGCTAAACAGATCATCAGCTGAAAAGTGAAGGTTGTTTTTACAGAGCAGGATGTAAAACTGAGTCATATATTGGTTAAAATCTCCCACAGAAGATTAGATACTGTATAAATTAGATAAATAGTAGATTGGTATGCAGAATATCACGTCATCACAGATTTACAACTCCTAAAAATCTAAACATATGAATTTAAAAACCACACAGTTAGAAATTGATTTCCTTCCTCTTTATTTGGACATTAACTGATCATCAACACTACAATAAACAAGGGTTTTTTTTCTAGGTTTTTCTCACAGTTTAACTGATGATGGAAAGTTTGTGTAGGGCAGCATTGTTTTCATCATCTCCCTGTAAGCAGGACAGTGTGAGTGGCCGAAAACAGTGAGCAGCAAGAGGAGAAGAGCCAAGGTTGAATGGTCTACTTCTTTATTTTCATGTGCAAAAAAAAAAAAAAAAATGATAAAGTGCAAAAGTGCCAAAAAGAACATCAGGGGATTTCAAAGGGGCTTGGGCTTCCCCAGCAGAACCCACCAACTATGTTAAAATTGTCCACTACAAATCCCATTATAATAATCTAAAAAAATAATACATCATTAAGAATAAACTGAACAAATCACCGAAATAAATAAATTACATCCTAATGCAAATCAAAAATCTGTGTTTACCACCCCCTGCCCCTTCCCACTCTTGGTCCATCCTGGTGCCTTCTTCAGTGACGTCTGGTGCCCCAAGTGAATCTTTTGGCCGGACACCACCCCTTTAAACAACAGTGAGTAAAAAGACACACTTCAGCTCACACAACATCTTCTTGTTGTGCAAACTGTTTCTATGTGCAAAATTAGCTTCTTTGAAAGTGCCGTGCATTTTAAAGAGCTCTGTAGACGAGAAAAAGTTCTCGGTGTGAAGTGCAGTGTCATGTTACCCGTTACACTCCCTCTCAAAACGTTAATGTCTTCAATAGTCCAGTTCAGCGTTGCATGGCAGCTTGCATAATCATTAATGTCAAATGTGTTCTCTTGCTGCTCAAAACTGTTTCCTCCTTCATCTGTAGAATCGCCAGACAGAGCTTCATCAGAAGTGTTTTAAGACCTTCATTAGGGTTGTCAGGTATCTGGAGTGTTTGTGTGTTTACCCAGAAATAAGCCAGCGGAGATGACTTGGGCCTATGGTGCCGATGTCTTTGCCCACTGAGATTCCCTGACTGGGAAGAGGACGGATTTTCTTATCGTGTGTGGCTTGGGGACGGCTCAGATTCCCAGGAAGACGTGCAGCTTGAGAGGAAGACATCTGGGATGTGATTAGCTGGTTGTAGCAGAACCCTGGACCCTGGTTAAGCAGATGCATGAAAGACATCAAAGCTGCACTGTATGAAAGTGAAACTTTTGAATAGCATAACTATGTTCAAAAAGTATTGAAAAGTTACATTTTAATGCTCTACTTTTGGCCAGTAGTTTTGATCTTTTCAAGTGTGTGTGGATGAACTCAAATGCAGACTGAGACAAATGTTTAGTCACAAAAGAAATCTATGATAATGAAGCATCAAATAAATAAAAATTGAATTAATCTATGAGAAACCAAGGCTTTGAGATAACCAGAACAGTAATCCAGACAAAAAGAAGTATTTTTTTTTTCTAATTCATTGCTCATGTGTAATTTAGACTTGTGTGGTTTTGGTATGACTCTAATTTTGTTAAAGCATGTTCAAAATAGACATCAAGTCAAATCAAACTGGTAACCAGGCAGACGTCGCAGGAGCTAAAGAGATCTACTAACAGATGTACAGACTGCCAGTTTCCTACACACACCAGGAAATTAGGCTTGAAAGGGTGAAGGCACAACGATTAATATGAACAATCAGGTGAGACTCATGAAGGGAGGAGTTAGACGACACAACCAACCAGAGGTGGGAACCTGGAACCAGACGTGTCCTTCAACAGAGATGTCAGACACAAACAGACGCACGAAACAAGATGTGGATAAAACTAAAACATGACTGCAGATTCTAGTACTGTGTTCAGATATGACCTGACATGAAGCATGAAAGATGGAAACCTGAGAAACACTACTGTTAAAACTCTAAAAGCCCAACCAGACCCACAAACAACACCATACACTAGACAGGACACCAAGACACACAACATTAGGCAGATTTTATGTTTGTTCCTGACCTGCACAAAAAAGAAACTTTCACTTTTTGTGAATGACAAAGATAATTTAAAAAGAATAATGTGGTAACTAGATTTTCAAATTCTTTCCTAACAATGTTGCTTTGCTTTGATGTTTTTACATGGAATAAATCATTCACTTGGCAAACCTGACATTCAGGATGTAATATTGAAAGCCCGAAAGGATGTGAGATCACAAAATAACTACAGTTTTTCACGATTGTCAACACACGTTTCTCAGTACACTAACGGCTTTCTCAATGCTGCACAAACACAAAACTGAAAACTGCACACACAAAATGCTAAACCTGACACTCCCTTTGCAAGAACACTCTTGCCATCAAATCTCTACATTGTGTTCACAAAATGGAACTCATGCTGTCATTTGCTACACACAGTCGTATTTTCCAATGACACATACCATTCATTGAGCACACACAACTAAGCTTTTTGCTGCACACTACCAAGCACTTACAGCACACTGTAGTGCAAAACTAAAAACACTATTGTAATGAATTCTAATAATGTATTGTATTGTAATAACGCTATTTTACCCCGCCCCTTTGCTTTTTTGATTGACAGGTAAGTGACAGCGGAGCACACGTTTCCTCCCGGTTCCGTGACAAATGCAATGTGTGCCGTGACTGCGCGACAACACACCGCAATGCAAGACACCTAAGAGCCCTGCTGCTGCATCGTGTTGTCAGACATGAGTACTGCACGTCCACTTTTCTAACAGCGCTCACAGACGTCTGCAGCTTTTTGCGTAGTTTAATGAGGCCAGCGTATTTTGATGTCGAATTGCGTACCTGCTACGCAAAATGCGTACAGGTTGGCAGGTCTGCATTATCCCAGATGACAACATAAGTCATTCTTTGTGGATGATTGTCACTTATGGTTGTTCCATAGCCTATTTGAGAAAAACTGTAATGTGCAACTGACTGCAGAATGTATTGTAGGTTGAAGCTTTGAGCTTTTACATGGCAGGTGTGTGCAACAACTGAACATTGTGTGTAGTGTTTAGATAACAAGGTGATGTGCAATTGGCGTCAGAGCGTAAAGAAGGAAAGTCAGAGTCTAGCGGAGTCGTAAGGGAGCGTGAAGTAGTGACAATTCGAGTCGAGCGAATGGTACGTGAAGTTAAGGTTGTGCAAATTGTGCCAAAGTTTAGATTTTTGTGTGTTAACAACCGTGAAAAACTGTAAGTAAAGTGAGCATACGACTAGACCTGTAGAGACATTCATTGTGAGAGAGACATACTATATCTACAACCTCTGTTGGCTGTAAAGCTGGAACCCAGTATCTTGTGAAACTGGGCAGACACGATGTGGAATCAATAATCCATTGACATCAAGCTGGAGTCAATTTGCCTGGGTGATCAAAAGGCTTTAAATTAACTTGTTAACTGAGAGAAGGCATGTGCGAAGACATCAGTGCTGCTGAGTAATTGAGAACACCCTGAACTCTCAGTAATCGCGCAGAAGAAATCTGAGGTCTAATTGTGTTTCGGTTTCTTGACACATGTCTAATCCCTCCTGAGTGAAACAGGCTACAGCAGCAGTTAACAGGTAGGTCAGAGAAGTAGACTGCTGGTTCACAACATGAATCAGAAAAGTGGACAAATTTCAATAATAGGAGTGCAATTTAATACAGCAAAAACTCCCAAATGTGTCTTTTTTTAACTAAAGTGTTCAGCTCTGGTTAATGCTGCCATATTTAAACAATAATACTGTACATGGTGAACTTGTGTTTTTCCCTTGGAAGAGTGGGGTGTGAAGATAATTGGACGTCACTGAACATCACCTTAAAATAAACCGCGAATAAGGTGAAAGTAGTCGGACAGTATTCCATTCCCCAACTAAATTTGCTCGAAATGGGCAAAAACTCTGCTGAGTGAGCTGTGAAGCGACAAAATGGGAGCCTCCTGAGACTTCAGCTCCTCGCGTCCTGCAGTGACACCCCACTTTCAAAGCAGGTTGCTCCGAGCTGTCGAGCTGTAATGACTTCTGTGACCACCGAGTTGAAGTGTCAGAGGAAATCACCCAAATGTCACCAGCAGCTGAGTATTCAGCTGAGACCCACGGCCAGACTGATGCTCCTGGCCCGATCAGGTGTCGTGTGTTTTAACAAACCAAAGAAGTTGCACAAAAGTTGAGCCTGAAATGTGTTTTCTAACTCTGACTGACTGCTGCTTCCAACAGATATTAAGGTCATTTGGAAGCTTTGGCTGTATTTCCTGCTGTGAAAATTGAACATTTTAAAGGTGAATCTAGTGGCGGCCTCGTAGGGAGAAGATCTTGGGTGTGCACTGTGCAAGTTTGTCTGCTCTTTGTTGTTTGTTTTTTTTGTTGCCAGTTTCTCAAGTTTCCTCCGACAGTCCAAAGTGGAACAATTAATGCTTCTGAAGTGCTCAAAGTGTGTGCGTGCATCCACGTCTGTGTCAGCTCCATGATGATAGATCGTTTCCTTACCGGTGGTTCAGCGTCACCTGGGATCTGCTCCAGATTAATAAATGTGTGTATAGCATCGAATTGAACTCACAGTAAATTGAATGTTACATCTGTTGTTCCTAAAAGCCGTTGGGAGTGTTTAATATATGTTCTTCACTTTGTTTCTTCTGGCATTCTATTGATGGTTTTATTTGTCTCGCCACATTTAATGATCAAATTGATGTTTCTCAGTGTTGCCGCCAGTGACTTTTGTCTGCATAAAACACTTAGGGAAGATGGATCATTTGAATATCATATTTTTCAGTGTAATTCTGTTACATGTGCATATTGTTGTGTCATTTTCTATTCTTTCATTCTCTATTTTTTCTTGCCTTTTCTCATTTCGATGTCACTCTCTGGATCGATAATGTTTTATGTGATTTTGTTCTTAGACTGGAATGTAATTGTGAAACTGTCACAGACACACAACAAGTACACGATGTGCATTGTACCACAGATAGAGACAGTTAATGCTGAGCAGTGTCAGAGCCTCATGGCTGCACTGTTTGTATTTTCTGCTGCAGCTCTACTCCACCACCTGTTTGGTTTTAATGTTCACATTCAGCAGTGACTTGTCAGTTTAATGTCTTCCCTGATTTACTTCTGAAGCTCGCTCCATTTAAAATGTATAAGTGTCTATTTTTCATAATTTTAAAACTCGACTTTAGAAAAGGTCACTGATCCATCACAGGACAAATACAACGAGACAGACAGTCACAGATACTTCCATTTACACCTGCCAGAAACTGAATTTATAGATCAACCCATTGTTACTACACAGTCATACTTTAAATCAAAATACAAGTCTGAGGCTTGATGATGACTGTTTAAAGTTTTGTGAATAAGATGAATTAATGGAGATATGGAGACACAGTCACGATAACAGAGGTTTCTCAGCAGAAGTGAGATGACTTTGCAGCATTTCATGAGTATGTTGTTTCTGTTTTGTATGTTGAACAGGTTTCAACCACCTGTAAAAGCAGAACTGGACCCTGGACTCCCACTGGAGGTCTCACCGGCCTCTTCTTCCTTTGATCTGACTGAAGATAAGCGCAGAGAAAAGGTGTTCACTCACATACACGGTTAGGGTATAAATATAGCTTGTTAGGTGGTGCAACACTGTAGACTGTGTCAAATCTTTTTTTCTTTTTCTTGATGTTCGTCATGTCTTTATTGTTGTTTGAACATCTTTACAGCTGCCCCACCAGGTGAGCTGCGTAAGACTAATAATGAATCACAGACGCCCCCATGGTGCCAGCTCTTCACTTACCACCTACGATACAATCTCTCTCCAATCAAACAACCTCCACAGTCGCAATAAAGCAGAGTATCTGCTTCTCCAAAGGGCAGCGAGTGTACAGTGGCACAACATTCCTGGAACAATTTCAAACAATTCAGGAACAGAAGCACATCTGCTCTTATTGTGCATCTTGGAAGAATGGCTGATGAAATATTTCAAATACGGGAGTAAATTATGGAAGTTTTTTTTTTTTTAAAGGCCAGTAGTAATTAATCGCTGTCTCAAATAAGCAAGAATGACTGTTTTTTTCTCAACAGAAGACAATCGACATATACAGGTCAGTGCATGCGGCTGAGCTTTTCCACAACTGAGTCAGTAAAAAAGCACAATAGAAATAAGATTTATTACCAGAACTTCTGAATCATTCTGACTGGTTTGAAAGAGCCCATTTTAACTGAGATGACAATTCCTTCTGTCTTGATTGAACCATTTCCACATGGGTTGCTTTAGATGAAACAAAAGACAATATTTCTGTAAACTTTTAATTGTTGACAAATGAATCAAAAAATGTAAAAGATTTAATGAGACGAAAACGTGTCTTCAAACTGACTGTTCTTATCAACATTACTGAAAGGAAGTTACAAATTACACAGCTTTCATTGTTGTACAATGTAATATGAAACTGGAGAGAAATGAAACAAAATACAGCAACAAAATAGTGCTGTAAGTGTCATCTAAATGATTTACACATGAAGAAGTTTATATTTTGCAAGTAAAAGGAAATTCACATTTTGCTACAAATGCAAAAATGTCTTCTGTTTAAAGCAACACTAAGGAACTTTCAGTTTTCGTTGATTTTGGCGGCGCCAGTGGACAAAAGCGGTAGTGTTTTGTCTGAAGGAATACTACAGTTCCCATGAGGACTAGCGCGTGGCGTCAAAATGCTGCTCCCGGTGGCATGCTGTCGGACTGAACTCGCCTACATTTGTTTCCAGTGGCTGTGTGAAGGACGGATAGCGACGAGGTAATGAATCTAATGGTGGCTAAACAATGTTATATCATGATGTGACGCATGCCGTAAAGCAGTCTGCACATTTGGAGTTTTTTAGTGTGCAGGGTTCCTACCACCCTCCTCACAGCTGCTTAGTCCAAGTGAAAGCAATACTGATGCCCTCAGGCCGTGACAGAGGGGTCATTCAACTAGTTGTAAGTCGATGTATCATCACAAAAGATAAAAAAATGTTGTATTAAGGTTGAAAAGTTCCTTTGTGTCGGTTTAAAGTTGAGTATTGTTTATGTAAAGATGAGTTTATTTGTTATTGTGGTGTTTTTTTTTCTTTCTTAAATGTTTCACTGTAATATTCACGTGTTATGGCGAGGTTTGGCTCGGAGTGTGGGAGGCTGCGAGAGCTGCATGTGTTCAGATGTGCGGAGAGCTGACTGAGCCGCGTTTGTCGCGGCTGGGCCAAGTCGCCAGCGACATATGGTATTTGTCATGACTGTAATATAAGACACGAGTAATGCTGTATATATGTTGTTTTGGTATGATATTGTGATTGTTTAGACTGCACGAAGCCGCAGGTTTAACCATTTGGGACCTCCAAGATGGCAGGCAGCCACGAGGTAGCATTCTTGCTAACGTTTGTAAATCACTGGTGATTGTTTAAGGTGCCTGAAACTACTGTTTTTATAGTTTGTAGTTTTCACGGCGTTGTTAAGCCGCAGTAAAGCGCCCGTTTGAAAGAAGCCGTGCCTGTGATGTCGTCTTGGAGCCACAAGTGCAAAGTTGAAAATTTAGGTTTTTTTGCATTTCAGTAGTGAAAATTGATGACTCTAAAGGTGAGTTTAATGGCGACTTCATAGAGAGAAGATCTGAGGTGTGTAGTGGACAAGATTTTTTTTTCCCCCAGTTTCTTCTCACGTTGTGTGTGCATGTGTGCATGTGCATGTGCGTACGTGACCTCTGTGATGACAGATCAGATTTACCTTGCTGATGATCCAATCTCACGTGGGATCTGCTCCTAAGGATGAATAAATATGAGTACAGAGACAGATCATGCAATTTGCATGAAAGTCACTGAATTGATGGTTACATCTGTGTTTGCTTTTGTCTCGAAAAGCCTTTGGGAGGATCTCATGTACATTGTTTTCACTTAGTTTCTTGTGGCATTCTATTAATGGCTTTATTTGTCTTGCCACATTGATTGAATTGATTTTTCTCAGTGTTGCTGCAGGTGAATTTTGTCTGCATAAAAACCCTTATGGAAGATTAATGAGTGCCCATTTGAATATCATATGTTTCAGTATAATTCTATTACATGTGCATATTGTCATTTTGTCTGTGCCGTATGTCTTTCTATCATTTCTCATTCAAATGTCTTCCCTCAACCTCAGAATCGAATCACTGTTTAGGTCAGTATTGTATTATTTCAACTTAGAGGATAATGGAATTTAAAAACCGTCTCTGTGGCACACAAAACTTACATAGACTATTTTTAAAAAGTACCAGTATGGCCTTTTACTTGTGAAGCGTATCTATCTATCTTTGAAATAACATTCAGTCATCCCGAAATATGATTGAGAATGTCGGCATTGAGGTAAATGTATACTTGAGCTCCGTCTCTACTGATGGACTCGGCCAAGTGTTTGGTTTCAATTTTCACATTCAGCTGCGGCTGGAGACTCACTTTACTGTCCTCTCTTTTTAAATATTAGCTGCTCGCCAGCAGTCCTTTTGTCCAGAAATCTCAAAGGCTTTCCATTGACATACAAAAGAGCAATTAATATTCTTGTGCCCCCTGTGCTTTTGGGTATGGACCCCTATTGGGTAAATATTATGTTCACAGTGTTAACCTATTCCCTCGCTAGGAGGGACATTTTGTTTCTTCTGTTTGATTTTTTTTTTCTCTTTTTACTACAGACCCAGGAACAGGCAGATAGCCAACATGCCGCAGTAAGTTTATGTTTTCTTTGCTTTTCTCCGAGGAGCACTGCAGTTTCTTTGGTCCTCACTGTTATTTCTGACACATGAGCTCAAAACAGCCATATAATAATTCATCTGTCTTCTGAGCTTTACAAAGCAAACAAGCATGTTTTTGTGTTGGCTTGTTTCAATGTACAGGCGATTGCTCAATGTTTAGGTGTTGCTGAATTCATGGATACCGTAGCATTTTCCAATACATTTCACTGACATCTTGAACAAAATCGTCTCTGCTGTGTATTTGGAATTAGCTCCAAAAACAACAGATGTTTATGCAGACACTGCTTACACACTGTGCTGTTCATTTCTCTCGGTCACTCGTCTCAGCACGGTGCTGCTAACAGGAGCGACTGTCTGCCAATGAAAAGAGCTGCTGCTGCATATATGGGCAGTTTGGAGGAAGGTTTGCTTCACTGCCAGTTAACAGATCACTTTGGACTCACCAAAAAAACACTGCATCAGTTGGACGCAGTTCCCCAGTGGAGGAATCTCTGGGACGATGAACATCCTGATGAAAACAGCTGTTTCAAACTCATTTTATATTGATCCTGAGTGAGATAAATCAATGAAATGGTAATCTATAATGAATGATAACTATTTGCTTTTGAGTTTTTAGAAACTCTAACTTTTATGTTTCAGAGAAACCAAAGGTAGTTGTTTTGTTTGTTTGTTTGCTTGCGTGTTTCCTTGCTTGTTTGTTTATACAAGGTATAACATCAGCATCTTGCCATTTTAAACAATAACTCCTGGTGGTGCAAAATACAGTAAAATATACAAAAGGTTCACTTCAACGCCTGTAGTCAATATTTCCTCTTTCAATTGTTTTGACCCCAAAAAATACAAAAAAAAAAAATGACATGAATCTGCTTGAAGCTCTGACACCTTTACTACCAGAGTGTTTCTCTCCAGACGAATATTGAAAAAAATCTGCAATTTCTCAAGGCATAAGCTTCCCCTCACAGAAGGTTCTGGAACAGCAGATAATTGCAGCTACATTTGTAGATATGGCTGTTTGTAGTTTCACACAGGCACAAATACTAATCTCCTGGATCTCCTTGCCTCTGTCTACTCTTGTTCCCAGACTTAAGCCCGCTTCTTTTTTTATAGAGCGTCTGCTTCCCACCGCTGCTGTCGTATTTGCAGCAAATAGACATAGACTATAAATCTCTCCTGTTGTCTCCAGTAGTTTTATTCAGGCCTACTTCTCTATATCTGTGGGACTGAGAAAAAACACAAAGGAGAAAAAGAATCACTCCAGTGAAATTGAAGATGAATTGCAATACTACTTCAATAATGCTTTAACTTCCTGGACCCACCGTCTCAAACAACAGAACACATACAAAAGCAAGTCTTCTCAGCTGCATATCGAGGAAAGTGGAAACATCCTGAAACTGCAAGTGCAAACCAAGAATTCATATCACAGAAGGCAGGACGATGGCATTATCACACCTGCTGTGTCTGTGCTGGTCCTGAAGCTTCAGCGAAACTGGAGAGTGTGTTTTAGACCAGGGCTTCTCCACCCTGATCCTTGATGTCCAGTGTCCTGCATGTTCAGTTCTCTCCCAGCTGCAACGCGCCTGATTGCAATGAGGGCTCAGTACTGGGCTTCTTTACACACACTGTGAACCCAGACTGAGGAGTGCTGAAGCAGGGAGAGAGCGAAAACATGCAGGACACTGGGCATCGAGGTTCAGGGTCGACAAGCCCTGATCTAGAAGACAAATGAGTTTGATTCGGCAAACATTATGAGCTGTCTGTGGCATTTATTGTTTTTTCATCCCACTAGTTTAAGAGATGAAGCAAAGCTCTCTTTATATTCCATCCATTCATCCATCCATCACTTTTATTTTTTGGAGTGTAATGAGAATGGGTAATGAGAACTGCAGTCTCAGTGGCCCACTAGCCAGGTCCAGTTCAGCTTTTATATGTTCTTTTATCATTATCATTATCATCGAAAATACTATTACGATTGGGAGGGAAGACTGAAGATCACTCCTATAAAGAAGTGAGATTTTACTGCTTGCCGATAAGAAGTGAGAACCTTTCTATAAATCCCTGCCCATATTTCAATTACGCCATGTTTTTGTGAGCCTCTGAATAGTAAATTATTCTGAGTTCAGCTTATAGCTGCTCTGTGACACCCACACAATCAGCGCCAGCTGAAATGAAATGTGTTGAAAGTGTGTGGTTCTCGCAGTACACAAGAGCACAAACCTCTGGGATGAATCGACGGCCTGGCCACCGCAGTTCCACCCGGCAGCAGAGCAAGCATTGTGTCCTTGATTATAGTTTTTGAGCCCAAACAATCTGGCTGCCAGGTTTTGAAATAAGCCCTTACCTTCATTCAGACCAGAGTAAAGCAGATAAGAGCTTTACTCTTTCCTCAGCGCTGAAAATGTGTTTGTCATGGTTTCAATTATGCAAATGCAGCCAACAGGATTAAAGCCTGCAAATGTGCTTAATAGTGGAAGGATCTTCAACACCATCTTCAGGAAAGTGTTCTTGTTTAAACTTTGATCAGTTTGTCCAGTTTCTTTGGTCTGTGGGTAATCATGTGGAACTGACAAGCCGGTCACTAGTTGCTGTTTCAGACATCATTTTCCCCCAAAGTGTCTTCTGATTGAGTTCAGGTGTGTTCAGAATAAATCACACAGCTGAGGTGAAAACCTGCTGCCTGAATAATGGCTTGCTAATGAATGGAAACTATTTTTGGCTGTCTGCGTAGGTTTACAGACCTTGCATTAGCTCTAAGGCCTCGGTTACACAACAAAGTTTTCAAGTGAAAAGGTAAAACTTTAGTTGCATTTCAATGTCTGTTTACACGGCAAAGGCAGTCAGAGCCACTAAAAACACAGCGTTTTGACTCGCAAGATGGAACTTTTCGAAAACCCTCCAACTCCAACGTAACTTTTAGAAAATGCAGCTACTGCACGGTCAGAATAAATAGTTCTTCTGCACATGTGGGAGACTGGGAGTAAATCAATGACAATAGCAGCCAGCAGAGTGGCCTGACTCTCAGTCCATTTTCTCCACAGTTGTTTTAGAGTTACGATTAACCCCTGATGACACCATTTCCAATTATACCCCCTCTGTGCATCTAATTACCCTCATGTGGCTCATCTGCGTCCTCCCCTCCTTCCTGTAAAAAAATAAATAATAGTAAAGTGCAGCATTCACACTGTGATAAAAAAAAAAAAAGATAATGAGCAGAAAATCAGATTTTGGTCATATTTGCCTGCAGTGTGAATTGGATTGCTTGGATTACTCTTTTGTGTTCTCCTCTGGACATATTTGCTCAGCCCTGAACTCTTCAACTCTGTTAACCACCAATAGTTTCGGGAGCCTATCTCCGGTCCCGTCAATGAGGAGACAAAGGAAATGTTCTCTCAGGCTAAACAGGACTAACCACAGGGTCATGAAATGCTTGTTGTTTCCCAAAAATGCTAGTCAGGAGTCCATAATTGGAATTAATCTACAAAAGCAAGTCAGAAAGCAAGAGTGCCACTGGCCAGCATAAGGTATTTGCCACATGCTTACTATGGCCAGCCACAAGACTGAAAATGTTAATTCATCCTGGATTCATTTTGATAGCACATTTAGTAAGAATGTAATTTCTGTACAGCTCTAAAAAGTATTTCCACCATTATCCGATCTAGTAAACTGACACAAAGCCACAATTTTGAGTATCAATGTTGTTAAAAACCTTGGTCAGTGATGGAAAATAATATTCAGCCAGCTTAGCTTCACGTCTGGTGGGCTGCAAAGGTCAGTGTGTGAATTACTTGGTGCATTGAATTAACAGCTGAGGTTGATGAGTGACAGACTTTTTTCATGTTCACAAATGAAGTCTTTATCTTACTATCCTCAGTTTACTGTTCCCTCATCCACCATGAGTAGTCAGGGTTTGTTTAATATGGACCTCAGAGCTTTGCCTTTGGGTTACTGTTATTATAATTTCTTGACAGATTACCTGAGGTCTATGTGACTCTTCCAGTAGCAATCTTGAGAGTAATACTAATGCTGGTAACTGTTCTATGTACAAATCAGATTGAAATTCAGATCAATGTTGCGGTCAATTTCATCCTGTCTCTTGTAAGTGACTTTCTGCCTTCTGGGAGCTGTTCTCAGAGACCTTTGTTTCTTGCCTAAACTCTGGTTTCAGCCTGTTACTACTCTAATCAGTATACGGCTTCTGAGCTGTTCTTAATAACAGTGGTTAATAAACTGGAGAGCAGGTTACCTTTGGAAGAGACAGCTGAAATAACATGGGACCTGGTCGTCTCTGAGGTGTCAGAATTAGATTTGAATGGAAGAAAAATCCAAAGGAAACAGAAAATTGTCCATTAATTCTTTCATCTTCTTTTCCATGTAGCCCACATGAAGAGCAAACACAGTCGAACATCCCTGTCATCCTCCACTCCCTCCGACTCTTCTGAGGGGACCCCAAGGCACTCAGACCAAATAAGGGATATTGTCTCTAGCAGATCATGGCCCTGAATCAGCCCCAGCCAGGACCACTTCAACTGGTTACTCTCAATGCTTGGCAATGTTTTTTTTTTTTTTGATAAGGAAAAGTGAGGCCCACCACGCTGTGGAGAAAAGTCATTTCAGCTCCCTGTAACCTCAGTCTTATTTTCTTGGTAATGAGCTATAGTTCAAGACCATTGGTGAAGGGGGTGTTGAACTACTGGTGAACAGAGAGCTTTGCTTTACAGCTGAACATCCTCCAACAGTCTGACCAACCAACCACATAACTGTGGGCTCCAGTCAGAATCCATGGCTGATCTGACAAACTCTCCTCCCATGACTTCTTCCCCTCTACCAGGGGAGGACATGACTTTATTGCGTGAGGAAAACATGGACCTAGACCAGGAGGCGTTCATCCATATAGTAATTGCGGCACACTTGGTGGTCCCCATACACACTGGAGGGCCTTGTGTGATAATGCTAAAAGGACAACATCATCAACAAACAGCATTGATACATGGGAAACTACCCATTGCTTCCATATGTGTGTGGAAGAGACGTGTCCATTAGTCTGAAGGCTTATGGTAATATGGGGGGAGTTCCAAGGAAAAAGATTTCAAAATCAGTCTGGAAAACATTCTAACCAAGCTTCACACCGAAGTGCTCATCATTGTTCTTCATGGGAAACAGCCCTTCAAGATCCCACATACAACTGATATGAGCTGTGAAATAAAGTTTTGTTATATTAAGGCTCGATGTATAACTTATCATTTCCGCTGCCACCTCTGGCTCTTGCAACGAAAGTTTTCATTAGCATGAAATCAGAAGCTGCTGATGACCTTCTGCCACACAGACTACTTTACATTCTGCACATGGGTATTGAATATAACTTGGTTTTGAGTCTAGATATTCCCCAGTCAGCTTTGGGTCCAACCCTCTCAGGTTCCTTGCTGCTTTCCAGAGACGGTAGGGACTTGAGCTTTGACTCATGCAGCCCACAGTTGCCCGTCTAGTTATTTCAATGCTTGCCTCAGAGGATAATTATCCACTGCAGTATGAGCCTGAGGTTGATTGTATTTATTCAGAAGTTTAGCCTTAGTTGATCTTTTCTTCCATCACTCTTTTCTTTTTTGTCCGTTTTCTTTTCTGTTTTGCAGCCGCTCGGCCCATCTGCTAGCAGCGCATAAATTTTTAATGCCTCTGCCCCCGAGCCATGCAGTGTCAACAGAACATTGTTCCTGTGTGAAGAACGGGTAACTTCTGCTCTCCGAGCCTCTGCTTAAAGTTGAAATTAAACTTTATAGTTGCTGCAGGTGTTTAATTAGTCTGAAGCAAAGATACCCATTCAAAACACTTTGTGTATTATACAAAGCACTCCTCTCTCTTTTCCTTTTGTTTAATCCCTTACCAGCTTTTATTTCTGTCAATATAAGGATTGCCTGGTCTGGCAGCCTGCTCGCAACAGTGCACAGACATCTTGAAGCTCTGCAGGGATGTGGTTCATTGCCCCGTGGCCATTTCCCTCTAATTAACATTCAAGTTCGAGCACAACAAAAGTTGTAATGTTGATCTGTTATTGCATCAAGGAGAAAGAGATTGAAGAACCTGCTTTCAAAGCATCTGTGTGTCATAATCAACCTCCTCTTGAGGATTTGCACAAGAATAAAAAATGATTGTTTAATAAATTGATGAGCAGTTGAATAATGAATCAATACTCCAGCTGTATGACAAGCCCTTTAATGTCGATATGACAGCACAGTGGAAAGCAGGATTAAAACTGTGTGTGCACAGTTATGTGAGCAACCCGAAGACGCTCACAGAATATGTGTACATTCTCATCTTATGTCCGTTTATGAGTGTGGAATAAAATCTTCTTGAAGGCCCTCCGGAAATCTCGGTTAAAAATAGTGTATATGATGGGGTTCAGGGAGCTATTGCAGTAACCGATCCAGAAGAAGATGTTGAAGAGTGTGTCGGGGATGGAGCAGTTCTCTCTGCAGACAGCTTGGAGGCTGTAAGTGAAGAAGAACGGGAACCAGCAGAGAACGAACACGCCCATCACCACTGCCAGGACAAATGTGAAACGCTTCTCCCTCATTTGTGCCACTTTGTTTTTGGACAGAGACATCTGCCGGCTGCGCATGGGCACCGGAGATGGGAGGAGTAAGTGGTGGGAGCACTGGTCGGACGATGCCCACGATATGGAGGCGCAGGAAGGAGGAGGAGGGGGAGGTTTCAACCTGTTGGTTGTTCCGTCAGCGTCCGCTCCCTCCTCCGTCTTCACTTTCATGGCAGCTCTCCTTGGGAAGCGGAGAGAGGAAGTAAACGAAGAGGATGATTTTGCGTCAGCTTCGCAGAACTTCTCCTCCAGGTCTATGTCGTCCAGCTCTCCTCGCTTGTGATTGCTGCTGTTGCTGTCAATATTGGAGGAGCTATTTCTGATTGGAGGCCTCGGGCTTTCTAACTCATATTGTGCCTTTCCGCAGCTGGCCCCCTTTCTTTGGAAAGTCCTATTGGGGCCAGCGAAGCATGTCTCGGACTGCGATGGCTGCCGCTCCATCACGTTCTTCGCCACAAACACGGTGGAGGCCCGCTGCTTGGCGACACGGTAGATCTTGCAGTAGACAAGAATCATGATGATGCCCGGCGCAAAGAAGGACACCAGGCAGGAGGAGAGGATGTACCAGGTCTGGTTGTTGAGCAGACACACCTGCCTGTCATTCCCGTCCTCGCTTTCTGACATCGTCTCTTTCTGGGTCATGAGGAGCGGCGGCGAGGAGATGACGATGGAAATGAGCCACACAACGCTGATCATTGCCTTGATCCGCTTGGGAGTCCGCTTGCGGTTGTAGCTCACCGCCTTCGTGACGGACCAGTAACGGTCGAGGCTGATGGCGCAGAGATGGACGATGGATGAAGTGCAGAAGAGGACATCCAGGGCCAGGTAGAAGGAACACCAGGTGGAACCAAAATACCAGTAACCCATGACCTGTAAAAAAAAAAAAAGAAAGAAAAATTAATACATATTAATAATAAAATACGATGTCAAGGAATACACAGATCACACTTCATTTTCTGCGAGCTTCAGTCAATCAACAACGCCTTGATGATGGGGCCTACGGGATTATCTCGCCGCAGTATAAAATTTCAGTCGATATCTCGTTGCGGCCGTGTTGGCGGCAGCTCTTTGTACTGCGGAGTTAACCCTCTCAGAGAGTCTGCCGTTTCACTTCAGCCACCTTGAAAAGGTATTAAGCACAATCTTATCACAGCCACAAGATACTAAAATATCCATCAAGTTCCTCCACAACTCCAGACTTCTTTACTGTGAAAATGAAATCTGTATGAGGTCTTAAAAACTGAGATATACTGTATCTCTTGGCCACCTGCCTTTTTTCAGTCTGGCAGGTGATAAAGAGGCTCATATTGCACTGCTCTGCAGTTTGATGATAAAAGACCCTTGGATTATGCTTTTTTTTTTTTTTGCTTTTTTTTTTTTTGCTTTTCTGAGATGTTTTAATCCCAGTTTATGCTTTTTGAGCTGACAAACTTAAGAGGACGTCGGAGAAGGAGCCATGTTTATTGATGCAGTTACAGTTTGTGAAAACGGTTTTTCCTTTTGATCCATCAGTTTAACAGGAAAATCATGAACAGCCTCTCAAGCAGAAATGGAGATATTTATTGACAGAAACTTCTCAAATATGAGAATTCATGAAGCAGCACAAGTGTAAATTGAATATTTTGGGCTTTTGGTCAAAACTTTTTCAGTCAACACTTTTGACTTTTCAAGACACAACTTCTGCTGCCTTCAGCATGCTTATTTTCTTTTTTTTTTATCATCTCTTTCACAGGGTGCTTTTGCCACTTTGTGGGTAATAAGAAAGCAAAACCTTTATGATAATTACTCTTCCTAAAACTTAATGATTCCCAGGAAATAAACCAGAAACAACATCTATTCATATTTTATAAAGTTGTTTAGGGCGATGAGGGGTTTTGTCGGGGGAGACAGCCGTCACTACCAATCGGCTGACTGCAGTGTTTTCACTCCTCCTTATGGTAATGTTCTGATGTGCCAGGTACAACGGGGGGGGTTACGAAAAATGGGAACCATTGGGAACGGTTCTATCAGTACTATCCACAACTTTAGTCAGTGTAAATGCTCTACAACCCATTCCATTCCGTTCCGTATTACCACAAACTGTGCAGTGGAAACAAGGCTTTACTGTATTTCAACACATGTGCCGTCGAATCTTTATTGTTTACACAGAGTTACGCATCGAAAAATAAAACCTGCCACATGAAACTCTGCCATTCAGTTAAGTGACAGTTGTTGGTAAGTTAAGCTATAAGAGTGGCCCCAGTGACCTCTGGAGGTCATTATATTTATGACAACAATATGAGAATTAAGAAAACAAAGCAATGGTGCAGGAGAAATTTTATGTCAGAGGGCAATTTTAAGACACAGACTTTTACTTTGGTTACCAGTGTTTGAGGTACATCTAAAACTAAAAGTACATGTGGGGTTTCTTTGAATACATGTAAATAAAGCAACTTAATGTTTATTTACCTGAATAGCAGGCACAACACGGAATATTTTTGGTGGCTAAAAATAATCGCCGCACACATATTTTATTGACTCTAAATTTAAAAGTTTTCTTTATCAACACTTTACACTTTTCTAAACGTAACTAAGTGCTGTCAGAAACTTCATATCTCTATTGATCATAAGGGTTGTTAATGGCAACTTACTGGGCTAAAGGGGGGATAGAGGGGATTTAAAAAGAAAACAAGAAAGCTTTGACATAGCAGATAGGCACTGTGACTCCAGTTCTGATTAGTTAGCGGCTATAGTTTCAGCTCCAGGGAATACCTGCTGAACTATAGATCTTATCAACGTCGCCTAATGGTGGTGCACCAACACTGTAGATATTAGGCTCTAATTATGTATGCTGTCTGTGTACAGTGATGTAGTGGTCTGCACTTTCGTCTCACGGCGGGAGTATCGCCCGTTTTGGCTGGGGGGCTTTTCTCTAATTGTATTTTTTCCCTCTGTGTGTGTCTACTGGTTTTTCAAAGGTAATCTGCTTTCCTTCCACATTCTGAAAACATAATGTGCTTTTCAGGTTATTTTCTGGTCGGTGTCAGTGTCATATGAGCTGTCCAGGGTGTACCCAGCATTCACCTGGTCATCTGGGAGCGGGCTCAGCCCCCATCAGCGCTAAATTGGATAAGGCAGTATAGAAAAAATGATGGATGGTTGAATGGACTCCGTATAATGCAGGACACTGCATATCCTGAACTATAAGTCACACCAGAGTCTAGGCTGTGTCTGTCAAGAAATGTCTCATTAAGAGGAAAACAAGATATATAAGCTGCACTGATGTATAAGATGCTTTCATTTTTCAATGCCTAGATGTAACTGCACTGTTACAAAGCCTCTGCTTGGCTGTTTGGGAATTTATTTCAGCTCATGGCTGTAGTGCTTTTGGCCTAATGATAAGCCTTCTTTGTTTTGTTTGTCTTGGTAGCAGTTTCTCTGCTTCTCCCCAGTCTCTCACAAGTTTCTCAGACACCCTGAACTCCTTTTTGGCTGCGTTGCGCTTGCTCTGTGTCAAGTCTAGCAATAATTGAGTTTTTTTTTTTGCCGTGGTTCTGTAGCAACATTCTGTTGTCCTACACTGACCACTAGTTGTTCTAGATGGTATGTACAAGCATATTTTCACATATAGTTGCTTCTTAATATACATCGTAGCTGGCAACTACAGAAACTGGTATTGGAAATACAGTAGTTATACCTGGTCTGTCAGTTGCTTTGGGCTCTCAGTGTAACTTTTTCCAATTACTCGAACTCTTTCTTTCTGTGTTAAATATAATTGCAATAGTCCTTCAACCTGAAGCGAGCTGAAGCAGACGTGCCTTGATAGGAGCCACTGCCAGCCAAAGCATAAGATTAAAAGCAAAATCGACAAAACAACCTGGATGAACTGAAGTGCCATTCTGACTATGCTGCGAGCAAAGGTGCTTCAGAATAAAAGATTTCCAATCGAGAAGAAGGGAAACCGACAAATCTAAAGTTCATCTCAAACAGAAAATGAAAGGAATAAAGATGCACGAAAGAGTCAAGAATATCTCACACAGCACAGAAGTAGTTCCAGGTGTATTTCAAGTATTAATGTCTGATAAGAAGCAGTGAAGAACGTCAGAGAGGAATCTCGAGCCATACATCAAGCTGATGCCCACCAACTTCAGGGAGGAAGAAGTTCATTAAGATGCCTACAGTTAATCATAAATTTCCTGAAGTTTAACAAGCAAAGATGTTCATAGTCTGAATTGAACAGATTATTATGTGAAGGAGAGCGCCCCGTCGCTGTTAAATAAGATCTACGAATTAATTTTCTGCTGTCAGCAAAAAAGAAAGGCAGAGCACTAACTGTGCTCGTCCCTTCCAGACATCCAGATCATCATTACATTCAGTTCAAAACCAGACAAACATATTGATTCAAAAAAACTATTTAACGTGTTATCCAGGGAGAGTTCAGAATAAGAAGCTCTCATGAGTGAACTCTCACATAACGACTACTGAGAGAAAGGGAATAAGACAGTGGATTTTTGAAGGAAAACCATTGTGCTTTCTTTAAGTTTGACAGTGACTTTTACTGTTGGACGAATGCATGGCGTGACCACAGGGAAATAGAAAAAATAATAATGGCCCAAGAGGAGAAAGACTGAGTCTTATTTGTAGAATCACTGCAGGATCCCGTCTATTTTTCAGTTTTAGCCTCGACTTATAGTGTAAACATGAGTAAACGGGAAGTGGGAACGTTCCTTCTTCAGAGTGTGTAAGACATATTGGAACACTGCTAAACATGAAATTTCCCACTGTGCAAGTGGGAGATTTGATTCCTTTACATAATTTTGAATAATTCCCATTTCATTTGAATTTCAGCATTATATTAAGTTTTGAATTTACACCATACAAAAACGCCCATTTCACACAGATACATTTTTCTGTGTGCTGCTCTTTATGCTGATTACCAATTGCTAATAGTCAGAAATCATGCAAATAGATCTGGACTGTGTCTTTACACATGAGCAGTACCTGTGTGAATATGAAGGGATGAAAGGATTAATAATGGACTAGATAGTTAGCAGAGAGATAAGGTGGCTCGATACTCTAATATGAGTAACAGAATAACGAAGGCTATCATTTTTTTTGTATTTATAACAATAAATGTTTAATAGTTTAATCATATATGGCAAGAAAGCTTTCCCAATTCTTAAGAATTGCACTTGTTTCTAGCTTTAAAAAGTGTTTCAGCTCTCATCTGGAAGGCGTGTGTATGCTTGCATGTAATTAATGTGGATCGGCAACATTTCCAGGGTGTAGTCAGACTATTGTGCATTATGAGATAGGGTAGGTTCTCCCTGTTGTTTAAAGCATGAGCTGAATATTGATAATGAAAGCATGCTGTAACTGAAATTTTGAGCCAATGAGAGGAACGGCTGACGGAGCTAAATTTTGAGCTGGACGCCTTTCAGTCAAAGCAGAAACAGACGAGGATGCTCAAAAATCAAGAATCCGAAACAATGCAGCAAACATGAATAAAACATGTATTAATGTCCACTCAGACCTGATGTTTTCATCCATTTTTCGTCTCCCCAGCGGAGCAGGAGTTTGACTGAGCATTGCATGTTTCATGTATGTCATCATGTATTATTCATCTGTGTTCTGTTTGCAACACCCAAGGTTTCCCCCCATTTTCAACTGAGGACATTTTATTACACAAATTGAAAATGCACATAAAAACAAGCAGATGGAATTGCTTCTATTGATGCACAATGACATGAAAATACATTTGGGCTTCTTTGACTGTGTAGGAACATGTTTTATGTAAACCTGTATCTGATATCAGAATGTAGCCTTTGTGGACCCTGCTTCATTTGGATTTAAAATGTGATCACTGGCACGGCATTCACACCTTGAAATAACAATTACCCTACGATATGACTCTAGTTGCTCTGGGATCAGGGTTCTGTATTCCTATACTGTAGGAAGAAGTGACGCTCAGCAAACACAAAGAGCCCGGGGTCGAGAGGCTCAATGATTATTTGATGTGGAATGGTAAAAAAAATAACCTCAAGCATTTTAATTGATGTTTGTTTTTTTTGTTTTGTTTTTTTTTTGGGGGGGGGGGGTCTACAAGTCTCCAGACTCCTCTGATGGATTATAACAAAGATTTATTTGTGGCTCTTATTTGATGCAATTGTGGTTTATCTTAAAATAAATACCTCTACAACTGTTTGGTAAATTGCATTTGACATTACCAAAAAGCTCCATGCGAACCCGGGAAACCGCCCACTGCTCATGTTTGGCACGCTGGTGAGAATTATTGCCATATTAGCATTATTGAAAAGCTGTGGTAGGTTTTGTTCATTTTAAAGATGTGGAGTAAATGATCTTATTTCCCCATCCTAGTTGATTTAGGAAACAATTATCAATTATTTGAAAGAGCACCAGATACTATCAGCTATTATAGCACCTATTCACACACCCACACACACACAAACAAAAACCATTGCATTGCATTCTGAATAGATGTAGTTCACCACAAAACACAAAAACAATTGATGTACACCCCCCCCCCCCCCCCCACACACACACACACACACACACACACACACACACACACACACACACACACACACACACACACACACACACACTCACCATGTAACACATCTGTCACAAAGGCTGCATGCCATTCATTAGTGAGGAGGTCAGTGTCTTTCTCTGACCTGCCTTCACTGGGAAGCATGGAGGGAACTGTGAGTTCTGCGATGAGGCGACAACCTGTTCCACCACCTGAGCCGCAGCTCACTTAATACTGTCACAGTCTATCTTTTCTTAGATTCTGGAAATTGATGTACTTTTAGCTCCACTGCCACATATTTTTTTTTTTTTAAGACATGAAACATAGTTTACTTGAGTCAGACTAAAAAACAGCAGACTTTTTATTTATTTTGGATTTTACATTTAAATATTGGCGTGGTGAATGTTGCTCTAGTCATAAACAGTGTTGATTCTACGGGGCGACATCGCATCATCCTCACTTTGAGCAAGGGCAGTGCTGGGATGCAAACGGCAGCAATGTGCTGTGAGAAACTCCTTTCTTGGAATATGATTATCTTCAGTATCAGCAGCTTCATTGCACATGCCATTGAAGCAGATGATGGAAGCTAAGTTGAAATTTGTTTTCAAGGATTGTTTTAATTTGATCAGTTTAGACAGTTTACGCCAGATCAAGTAGCTTAATGCTGAGTATGTCTGACAGCCAGCTGACAGCAGCGTTGAGTTTAAGCTGTCGCGTTGACCGACATGTTTATGAGGGAGTCACAGCTTCAAACTTGTTTCGCGGTGGGGATTTTGAAAGCTGTCAAACATGTCAAACCTGCAGCAGTTTTCCTTTAAAATGCGTTGCTGGTTGACGTCGGTTTTATTCATTGAAGCTGGAATGCAACTTGTGAAAAAGGCAACAATTTCTTTCATAATTTGTTGGATTCAATGCAATTCATTTGTTCATACAGATGGTTAGAAGAGGGTTTTATTTAATTTACAACTATCTTTAGATCATGTTCAACATTTGAAGTCTCTTAAGGTGAAATTACCTGAACGCATAATCATTATGAGGATTATAAGGAGTGTATTATTCATCGGCGTCCAGGCAGATGGGGTGAACAAAATAAGGCAAAATAGCCAGAAACAGAGCTCATTACCTCATTGGCCAATGAGAAGGGGATGACCAGCGTTGCCACCAGGATGTCCGCCGAAGCCAGAGACACCAGGAAGAGGTTCTGCGGCGCCCTCAGTGCTCGGCTGGTGAACACCGCCACCACGACCAGCACGTTGCCCACCACGGTCCCCAGGATGATGACCGTGACCACCAGCACGATGCACACCGACGCCACCTGCGAGTGAGGAGGTAGAGAAGGAGGTCTGGACGAGGAGGACGTCTGGTTGACATTCTCCAGCGAGGAGTTTGGCGGCGAAGTGGCCAGTACGGGAGTGAACACATCCGATAGGTCCATCTTGGTTAAATCACTGATGCTATGATCCCCATTTTTTTTTTTTTTTTAAGTCCAGTGCATCAGGTGCAGAGATTGTGTCTTTATGACAAACTGAGAAAATCAAGTTGAAAACATGAGGAAGAAGCCGGAGGGGGAAAAATGTGCCAAGTGATATCAAAAGCTCTCAGAAGGGTTCTCAAAAAATGTCCAATAATATCCTCAGCAGCTTCCAAATATTTGCTTCTTCGAAAAAAGAACCAAAAATTAGTCACGCGTGTCTCCAGTCCTCACAGTCGCGCAGAAACGGTCAACATTTCATCGTATTGAGTCCAGAAAAATACTCTGCCTAATGTTAAGCTTCATCCTGCAACACATTCTGCATCTGCATGAAGGACTTGGCATGATGTTAGATCGGATTAACATTCAAATTAAAAAAGAAAAAAAGTCATATCTCAAAAATCCATTCACAAGCAGATCGGAGCCCTGAGGTTGACACAGGATCTTAAAGCAACAAGACTGTCCTAATTCATTCTAACAACATGCAAAAAAAAAACTATAATTTAAAAAAGAAGAAGAGGCAGCAGCGTATGGCATCATGGTCCACTTAGAGCAGGGACAGAGACTCTGTTTGGGCTGCACGGTACCCTCATACTGCCGGACACTGACAAAGATCAGAGTGGAGGAAAAAAGTAGAAACGACTCAGAAGAGAGGGCTGAACGTACGGGAAGATGCATAAACAAAGAGCAGATGATGAAAAACAAATTCAAATCAAGAAGGAGTACAAAGAAAATCAGAGGTCCTCACTTTCATCCGAGTTGTTGCGGAGCTGAGTGACTGCTGCTGCTGCTGCTGCTGCTGCTGGAGCTGCTGCTCTACTGCTGGAATAAAGAGGAGGAGGAGGAGGAGGAGGAGGAGAGAGAGACACAGAGAGAGAGAGAGAGAATCGGAGAGAGAGAGAGAGAAACAGAGAGAGAGAGAGAGAGATGAAAGGAAAGCCTAAGACGTGTAGAACGGGGGAGATCTTCTGTTAGAGGAGGCAACGATGTGTGAGATTTAAGTTGAGCAAAGAAAAAAGGCCAGAAAATTAGGGAGGAGAGAGGTGCACGAAGTAAGACGGGATGAGGAAGAGGTATAGAAGAGAGAGAGAGAGTGTGTGTGTGTGCGTGTGTGTGTGTGGGAGGCAGAGGAGAAAGGAGAAGAGATGAAGACAACCAAAAAAGAGACGTGTTGGAGAGAGGAGAGGACAACAATGGCAAGATGATGAGAGGAGACATGAAATGGAAAAGAGAGTTTGCAGAGATGAGCGGATGGTGAAAGAAAAGAAAATGAGTGGGAATCATTTAAGGGTGACAGAGAACAAAACAGGATGAGAGACTAAGAGGACGAAAGAAAAGAAGAGATAGAGGGAAAGAGATGGGGAAAGCAAAGATAATGAAAAGAAGAGGAAAGAAAATAATGGGTGATAAATGGACTGGAGGAGGAGATAAATGGACACAAGAAGAAAGAAGACAAGAAAAAAGGGCAGTGGAGGAAAAGTGGGTGGAAGGATGCAGAGAAGATGTGGAGAAAGCCAAGGACAGAAGAAAGAAGGAAAGAGAAGATAAGGAGTTGCAAAAAAAAAAAAAAATAGAGGATAAGAGAGAAAGAAAAGAAAAATGAAATATTCAGAATGGAAAAGGAGAAGAGAGAGGAGAGAGGAGAAATGACCAGAAGAGGAGGCAAGAAAGAAAAAGAAAAAAGAGGAGAGGAGAGAACTATTGAGAAGAGATGTGGGAAGTGAAGAAAAGAGGAGAGCTTTAATGATTGATGAGAAGTGAGGAAACATGCTGAGAAAAGAATGAAAAAAAGACAGAAGACAACAGAAGAGGAGAAAGGAGAAATCAGCGGAAGAGGAGGAGGAAAAAAAGCCTAAACGCACAAAAAAAAAAGGGACAAACCAGAGTGGACAAGCAAATAAAAACATATTGAATAAGAAATAAAAGCAAGAGAGAGAAAGAGACAATGACTGGAAGAGAATCAGAGGCCCAGTAGGAAAAGTGATGAACAGGTGGAAGAAAGGAGGAAGGAGGAGGAAATTAGAAAGAAATGAAGAGAGAAAGAAGAGAAAAAGTTAAGAGTGGATTCGTTGAAGAAAGGAAGGCGAGAGGAAAGAAAAGAGCATCAATAAAATTCAAGGATAAGAAAACAGAATAAGAGGTGGAAAGAGAATAAGAGGGTACAGGAAAGAAGAATGGAAAAAAATGAGCGAGGAAAGAAATGCATGAGGCTGAAATGGAAGAAAAAGCATTAATGAGAGCAAATTCAAGAGGTAAGACAAGAAGAGACAAAGGGAAGGAATGGAAAATAAAGGACAGAGAGCAGAGAAAGGAGCTCCAACTAGATGAAAAAAGGAAAGGTGTATATATAAGGATGGGAAGAGAGGAAGATAAAGAGCAAAGAAAATGAAGACAAAAAAAGAAGAAGGGGGTAAAGATCTGAGAAAGAATGAGAGAAAATAATAGAAAGACAACAAGAATTCACAAAAGATAATAATGGAGAGATAACGGCACACGTGCAGGAGGAGATAGAGGGAATAAATGTGGAGGAAAGAAGAGCACAGAGAGCTTAGAGTGAAGAATGGATGATATGAAAAACATAAAGACAGAGGGAAAATCAAAAAAGGGAACGGCGAAGGAGCAACGGAGAGACACGGCATGGGAAAAGGGAACAAATGAAGAAGTCGATGTGAGGAAGCATAGATAAAGTAGAGGATATAGACCAATAAGATAGAGGAAAGAACAGAGATAAGGAAAGAAGGTGAGACAAAAAAAAGATGATCAACAACAGAGTAGTCAAGGAGGATGAGTGAGAGAGAAAAGGACAAACTAGGGAGAAAGGAAACAGAACGAATGAAGGAGAGGAAGGCAGAAAGAGAGAGAAAGGGGAGGGCAGGAAAATGGTAGAAAAAATAAAAGGAGTGATGAAGCAAGACAAAAACTTGAGAGGAGGAAGAAGAGGACTGGAAAGGCTTCTGTAGAGCAGATAAAGGACAAAGAGAAGAGGGGCGAGGAAGAGATCTGATTAATAGAGAATCAAAGAGGAAGGAAAAGCAAATAAAAGAGAGGGAAGCGGAGATGAAAGAGGGACTAGTTAGCTTTGACATGCGACTTTTGAGCAGTCGTCAATCAGTTCCCATTTATCCAGCGATGAGCAGATCGAGGGCGAGAAGCCTTTTATTTAGTCACTCACTGACGCTCCTAATTTAGCCGGCTGGCACTGAGCTCTGACACGTGGGCCGATCTGCCCACCCCGCTCTCAGCGTGGCTGCAGTCCTCCTCCGTGATGCCCGCACGCCTTTTCGTGCCACCCGCAGAGGTGGACGGCCTCATCAGTGGGGCTCTTACCCCCCCGCTGTGAGACACGGATCAGGGCCAGGAGGCAATCCCGCAGCATCAGGAGCCTGAGGGCAGATCAGCGGATGAATGCAGGCTGGATCCAAATTAGCAAGACTCCTCGAAGAGCTTTCAGGTCTGCAGGTCAGAGGGGGCTGGAGGGGGCAGCTGTAACATCAGTGTTCACATGGCAGACCTCTCTCAAGATAAAGCCCTCAGAATTCCACAGAAACTAGCTGCGTGCATAAAGAACATTATCAGTACGAAAAGACATCAGGAAAAGCATGGTTCAGTCTTGAAAGACATCAAGTGCCTGATCTACTGAAGGTCTGCATGTTAAAAAACAAACAAACTACTCAAATGCAGACAATTACAGTGAAATCTTATAAATAAAACAAGATATTAAGAAAATAAAGAGCATTAATAAGATGAATGCAATCAAAATAGGAAAATAATTATTCAAGAAATTCAGAGTGAAGCTATAATGAATGAATGAATGAATGAATGAATGAATGAATGAATAGTGTACTTTGTACTTTCCCCATCTGCAGACCCAGTTCACCCACAAATGTCTCTCGTCACAAAACTCCACACGACACGCTGTTCCCATCCCTTCGCAAACAACTCAACCCATCCAATACAGCAGTGGTGCGTTTCTAGTGCTTCACTGCACCACTTCAAACATTAATCAGGGAGCAACTTTTTAATCAATCACTGCTCCGAATGTGAGTTAAAGGGTTAAAAACAGATCAACTTCAACTGTATAAAATAAGACTCACACGACTAATGAAGACTCATGAATATGAAATACTGCACTCATTAAACTTCACAAGGCTTCATATAAATGGATAGGAAATTAGGGCCTAAGTGAGAAATGACCATATTCTTCTTTTATCAGATCACGGGGTGGAATATAATATCATTACAGCATAAAACTGAACAACGTGGACACGCTTCAAAAGCCCGGTGAATGAGAGAACGATGATATGTGACTTTGATTTAGATCAAGGCAAAAAATAGCTAAAGAAAGATTTCTAACCTATGTGTAGCAACAACATGTCCATCCATCAATCTTCCACACCAGACGCAGGACAGGAGACACCCTGGACAGGACAACACATCCTCTGGATCAAGAAATCAAGCTTTTACTTAATAAGTGACATGATGCCACTGGATGCTATTTTTCCATACATGGGAAAAAGACACCACGTAGTGTATGTTTACTCCATAAACACCACCCATGCTATTATTTTTGTGAGCAATAAAGCAATTCACATGAGTAACACTGCAACGCCACTGCCTTTGACACTAATGAGCTACTAACCAAAAACCAAACACTGATCATGTTACTGATGTGATCTTGTTAATGAATATTGTTTTTTACATGGAGAGCTGTAATGCTGCGGCTATTCTACAACCTGCATAAGCCATTCAACCGTGAATCCCATATATTAACCACTGATACATTTTAAAAAATTGTCTCTGTGTTTTATATATTCCTAACTTGATTCCTGTGAAAATATTGGCTACATGTTATCCAGTACCACTGACAAACTGTGTATTCTATGAGCATGAGCCATATACGTATGAAAACTCACACAAGTTTCATGTGTTCAGTGTTTAACAAAATTTTTCATTGTTTATGATATTATTAAAATAAATGCTTTAAAACTATGATCTCAAACTTTAGCCTAACAGCTTCAGGATGTAATAAAAAGATTCTCATCCATGCATCAGATCAAAAGAAACATGGACGAATGTTACCAAATGCAGTTCCATGTGGATAAAAGGTTAACAAACTCAAACTGAGGCAGATTTCACGCCGCCTCGGATGCAACAGAGGAGTTTTTGTGCATAAACACAGATATCAGAGAGGTTACCATGACAACCTCTAATTAAGATTAAGATTTCACACGTTTTGTATATCCTGACTGAACACAGATCAAGCGTAAACCAGCGACTGTTTCCATGTTGGACGGAGTCCTGGACATTAACGAGGCTCACAAGAGTCCAGTGAGCCAACAGCAAGGTGGAGGTGGCGCCTTCTGCGCCCCGTCTCTGAGACTGACGACCACAGCTCTCCAGCACCGCTGACCCCATTCCCAATGAGTTCTTCCGGGTCTATTTATAGCGGCGGATGAATCCATTTTCGTTGCTGTCGGGAGCGTGTCAGACAGGAGGACCTCATGAGCCGCGACGGTAATAAACAATCACATCCACATGCAACAGTGTGACTCACTGATGTGTTTTAAATGGATTGTGGGTGACAGCATAACCCCCCCCCCCCCCCCCCCCCCCCACCCCACCCACCAGCTACACACACATGCAAACACTTGTTACTGTGAAAAACGGCATCTGTTGACCATCACCTGGTATTTTTTCCCTTGTGTGGCGTGTTTAATGTTGCCTTCACAGCTGCTGAATGACATCCCTCGCTGATTTATTGTCCATAATTACCTCATTACAACAACCGTGCGAGGAAACAACTGCCTTCATACACATGCTGCAAACAACGCCGATTTTGAGGCGTCTGTCTGGAAATGTGAACCATCTCTTTCGAATGTTCTGCTTTCTTTGGTAGAGTTTCCAATAAAGGGGAAAACTGTGGTCTTGTTATCACTTTAATAGTAATTATCAGTTCATTTTAGGATTTTTTTTAACAGTATTTTGACTTGAGTATGTATTTTCTGCAGCATTTCCCAGTTGATTTTTTGTGCAGATCAACACTTTCTTGAGGGGATTTAAAATTTAGTTAAACCACCAGATCTATTTCAGCTAACATCAGCTTGTGTGTGGGTGCAGCCAGAGGCTGTGGTCAGACCCCCCCAGTGGTCCTGTTATAACTGTGTTTCATGAGTTCAGTAAAATTGCCTCCAGTTCTGCTCCTATTGTTACATTAATACTTAACAGCTCAGGTTTTTCCGTGCTTCACAAGTTGCAGGCCTGCAAGAGATACTGTTTCCCACAAGGAGCAAGAAGGAAACGACTCAACAACAGTTAAAAATTACCTTTTAAAAGTGGTGAAATATATATACTAGTGACTGAAATTAAAACGTAACAAGGTGCTTTCTTTAAAAAGCCTTTTTTGACTTTTATATAAATTCTTCAACAGTTTGTCGTCTCTTGACTCGCTGACTTGTTATTCCCTCACTGTTTTTGAGAAAGGGATTGTAACAAAACACTTGGTTTTTCTAGAAGTTGAAAATAAAAGCTTGAAAGTTGGAATGGCTAATCACACATTTTGTGGGAGCAGGGACAATTTCGGAGGACCCAGCCTTGTCGGGGAACGGCGCAGAGAGGGACTTGCTCGAGGGCAAAGATATCTTTCGTTTTGAGTGGAGAGAAAGGAGTGATGTGCTTTCATCTCCTGCCCACAGGATCGAACTGAGAGCTACAAAAAAAAAAAAAAAAAAAAAAAAATCCCGAGCGCAGCCTTGACGTTTTTGGAATTTTCTAATGTGCTGTAATAAAATACCACTGTGGAGGAAAATGTCAGTTGTGCTTTATCACTCCGGTTGAGGAATGCTAATCTTGATAAATATTTCATGTTTCCCACATATTTTGGTTGCGTAATCGCTAAAGACAGCTTCTGGTGGATACTTTCCCCTTTTAAACATGATCAAGTGACCACAGTTAGATGTATTTGTCTGTGTGCACCGAAAGCCAAACAGGCAGAGAAAGTCCCCGATGCAGATCCCTCCGAACATCAGGTATTACTCATCAGCTTTTGAAGCTTCACACCTCTGGTTGGGCTGTCATGTCATCCCTCTTTATATTCACACCGTGCTTGTGGTCTTATAAATGAAACGCCAGGCCTAGCGAAGGTGCAAATTTCCACTTATTTCTGGTAAAATCCACACCTTCCGTTCACTTTTCTTATCTTATTCACAGTCATCAAAAGTTTTTCCCCCCCTTAATAAAAGCCACTTTATTTTCATGAAGATCCCAAAACCTTGAAGGTCAAACCACACCTGATTGTTCGATTATCACTTCTGAGAATTTGCGCTACTTATGTATGTATTGTCATGGGTTCATCGTTTTGTCTGCAGGTTGTCTTTGTTCAGAACTACTTCGTATGCTAATCATTTAAATAGCGAATAAGTAACTCTTTTGACAATCTGCACAATCTATAAATAGAGATCTTTACCTGGTTAGTCTAAATGAAAGCTTCATCTCACAACATTCAGGGGTCCCGCACTTTAGCGTTGCTTTAAATCTATAAAAAAGTAAAAAGTAACACTGAAAATCAGTATTGAATCTGAGTCAAAAGTCAGAGTCGGGAACGGATCCGATAATATGTGTGAGACCAAAGGGTTTTTTTCAGACCTTGTTGAAAGTTGTTTGGGAGCAAACTGCCTTTGATGCTGCAGACTGCAGGACTTTCAGAGCAGTCTACATAGTTTTGTGTGGATATATTCTGAATTGAGATATCGGGCTGGTTTGTCACTCTGACACCAGCAGTCAGATGAAGGTTATTGTTGTAGGAGTGTGTCAGAAGAGTAATGACACCTGTGCTGAATGCTGATCGAGATAGCACAAAAGGAGTTTTATTTTCATTTTCTCATGAATGTGAAAAGCAGGTTTTCTCTGGGTAAGTCAAGGTAATCCCACAAGTCAAAGACACTCTTGTTAGGTTATTTGGTGACTACTTGGTGCCTACAGGTATGAGTGTGTGTGTGTGTGTGTGAGTGTGTATCACTTTGAGGCAGCCAGGAGTGATTTGAGCTCCTGTGACATAAAACCGGATAAAGCGTGCGGAGAGAATCTACATTGGCCATGATTGAGCAGCTGCCACAGTCTTGAAGGAATCTGTCGTACCTGAGAGGAACCGGCTGATGTGGAGCGCCGTACAAGAATCCAGCTCACGGCACTAAAGCTGCCAAATCAGATTCAATATTTAGGACAATTATTATTATCTTGATATGAAGGCAGGTATGTATACGAGTCCTTAGTTGAAAGTTATTTTTAGCTCAGTTGGTTTCTGAAATAAGATCTGCAGTCAACACATCGATAGTTCTTTCTCGTAACTGTTGTCAAGAACCAGTTGACTCATATGTTAATATTTAACTTTTAAAAAAGTTTTTTTTTTTTAGCTGTAGTTACTTTTCAAGATAAGGAGTTCTATAAAGTGTCATTAACAATGTCAGACCCAGCTATTTCACTGTTGTACAACGTCTTGCCTTTTAGGGCAGGTACTCATATTCCTTATTTTAAACAGACTCGTGCTTGTGTTTACATGAAATTTAGAAAATAATGTAGAACTATGAATTCCACTCCTTTAAAGAAACGGGGACAGGTTCTGTTTTATACAGAGGTGCAAAAGATACAATCCAAATAATTAAACTTTACTGGTACAGATACCTTTTAAACCCTACTCTGTTGATGGCGGTCATGTGTACACAGATGCATAATAAATAATATTGATGAGCTCTCAATTAGACTCTGACAGAGACAAAACACTTCCCAACTAACGTGGTTAAAAATAAAAACTCACTCTGCAGAAAGGCCTGCTGGGGTCGAGCCACTTGAACATTATGTGAGTCTGAGTGGAAGCAGCCAGCAGGGATGAGATCTTCACAAACAGCGGCAACAGCTGTTTTTTTTCTTCACACTGTCAATATCAGCTCGAACTCTGAACTACAGAGGCCACAAAGTGAGAAACTCACCTCAATAAATCATGTTCGGGGTCAGTAATGAACATCGAGGTCCCACTGAGTTTAGCTTCCGTTGTCTGCAACAGATTTAAAGCCTTGAAGGCAAAAATAAAGCTGAATATTTTAAGCTTCGTAGGTCAAATGTGCATCAAATGATTACAGGACCAGACTGAGCTGTTTGAATAAATGTACTGCACCATAGGGGCCATGCATACTATGCATTTTTTCAGAGCAGACATTGAATGTTTTTTTTTTTGTCTCCCGACGATCACATCATCTTCATCTATATGTATTTATCTGTTCTATTTGAAACACCTTGATTTCATGCTTTCAATCATTCAGAGCAGCTGGAACTGGTCATGTTCCAGTCTTGATCCGAGGAGCTTCATCAGTTCAAGCTGTGGTGAAATAGGTGCAGCTCAGGGTTCATTTATGTTCCATATTACATACGTAAACTGATAGACACAAAGCTTTTCGAGGTCTTTAATGCCAGGGCCCCCTAATAACATCATTATAATCGTTGACCTTTGTCTTCTCTCTCAAATCAAACTCCCCTGGTCTTCTTGGTGTTTGTCGGGTATGCTGGTTCAGAGTGGTGCCTTCTGGCTTATTAAATGCCAGATCCTCATTCCAACGTAATGTATGCACAGAGTTATCAAGGCAGTGACGTCTACGCTGTTTGAAGCACATATGCATAGCATAATTAATACAAGATTATGTTCCTTCATTAATGTTTTGATAATAAAGAAGACAGCTCAACGGCCATTGTTTCCAGCTCATTGACTGCATGATAGCAGAAGATAAATCAGAGCAAAGGTCAACCATCCGAAAGGGTTTGGATGCATAAATTTGACTTACTGCAGCTTTGAACCCAGTAAACAACACGTCAACACATCAGTTTCACAACAGTCTAGACTGGACTCACATTATCCGTCAAGGGGTGAACAATCCAACGATTCTGCTCTATGAAGACACGAAACAACAAGAATCAAGCAGGCATCAGCTCCCATCTTACCAGATGCTTCCACACCTCTGGAGGCAGTTTGTGGTTCAGTATCTTACTCAAGGACGCGTGAAGACACGGGCAGGGGAAGATCGGAAACTGAACCACAAACTTTGGGATTTGTGTGAGACACATAATCATTACGTTTCCCATCAAACTTTTTGCCTGAAGTTTTTAACTTTGCTGAGAACAATTTCTGTAATCCTCTGAATTAACTGAAGCCTTTTGGGTGAGAGTGGGAATCGACCTCTTGTGTCGCTGAAGTCTGAGGAACGGCTGCATTTTCAATGAGATATGGAAACTGTAATGACACTGGAGTAAATGACTGTTGGTTCTGAGTGACGTGGTAGATTTGCTGTCAGGAATATAGGGAAAATGAAGAGTGACAGCAACAGCGGGGAGGCGAAGATGAAATGGAGTGAATTTTTGAGTCAGTCTCGTGTACCGCTGCAGGTGGGCGATCAGCAAGAGTCAGAAACGCTCCAGTGTGGAGAAACCTTCGGTCTGCAGCGATGTGGTGTAGCGGGGAACCCACAGCAGCACTAAATCACTCTGAAATGCTGCAGAAAGCAGTTTAGGAAAAAAACTGCCAGAATCCTGTCTGACAGCTCTGCAGCAACTACTTAAAATTGAGCTTAGAGTCAGAAAAAAAAAAAAAAAAAAAAAAACACTTTCCATTTTTTCCCCTAATAGCCTGGAGAGTGAGGTGAAGGGTCTGCGGACCCTCTGGGTGACTCATATCTTTGACTGTGATGGAGACGAAGAGCGTATGAAGAAAGATAAAGAGAGACAGAGATGCGGACAATAGAGAGAAAAGACAAACGCAAAGAAACTGCATCAAGAGCTTGTGACGAGAGGCCAGTGCAGTTTCTCAGGAGATACCGGCTTATAAAATGCGACCTCTCACAAAAACACAGGCCTAAACCCCCATTTACAGTCCCAAAGCTCGAGTGGGGGGGAAACTAATCCTGCAAAAGGAACAAAGCTAATTAAAACACTTCAGGAAAGCAGTCTGAATATCAACTGAAGCAGGAGCTCAGAAACTGAATATCAAACACAGAGAGAAGGAAGTCCCGGTCACCTTTCTGCTTTTCCTTCAACCAAAGGGCTTTTCTTGCATCTCCCAGGGTCGGATTTGCCAGACAGCATTTTCCAGCGAAGGGCAGAAGCTAACGTCTCTGGGAGTCCCACAGGTGGAAGCGGTGTTAGAGCTGCAGCAGAGTTCAGTCTGCTGAGACTTGCTCATTTGTTGAATGGCATCCCAACATACTGAAGGGACAAGAAATAATACGAGAAAAAACAGCCGGCGTGGGAGAAGTCAGGTCCCTGTCAGTCCTGGAGAAACTGTAGGAACAGGAGTAATATTCAGAGTGGCCTCTAGTGGAGCTGATGTTGTGAATAAAGAGTTACTGTAACACTACAATATTTGACAGAAATATACTAGTGAGAACACATTTTGTTAAAGAGGCAGTTATGGCCTAAAAAGTAATGAAGTAAATAACCAGAAGTTCACTGCTGATGGGCCTCTGAGCAAAGTCTCTCGGATCAAATCCTGTCTGGACTGTAGTTACCACCACCATAATCTGTGAAAATGGTCTCAGGGTGCAACTTATTCACTTGCTGCATTGGCACAATGCAGATAACAAAGCAAAATAACATCGTACTGAGTTCAGTCTGCAGAAGCAATATCAATGATAAATAGGATTTTTCCAATAAACATTGCCAAACGAACAAGAAAAACAAATGTGAAGAGATTCGTTACAAGACTCAAGACTAATTTCTGAGAAAAAAAAATGCATTTCTGACTTGTACTTTATGCATTATTGGACAGAAAGATATATTTTGTACAATATTCACCAGTCAGACTGAATCTACCCATGTCAGTGTAAAGACTGAAAACTGCTTCAACACTGGAGAAAATGTCTTCTAATGTACCTTTTAATGCAGATCAATGTGTTCCAAGGAAACAATGTAGACGACACAATGAGTTGGAAAAACAAGTAAATAACATCCAAATGATATCCTGAAAAGAAGTGGATGAAGTGACCTTGAGTTCCCAGAAAAAGGCGCTGTATAAAACCAGCGCATTGTTGTATTCTACGTAGTAGAATTCCAAGTATTCTACCACAATATTGATATTATTTTTCCCCTCTTCCTCATTTTCTGTTCTGTATCTTCTCTCTGTGTTCATCAGAGATCCACTAGCTTTTCAAGTCTGGCTGCATAGAGTCTGTTTATTTTATAGATGCTTCCTCTTCCAGAACAGGACAGGGGCTTCTTGTTACTTCTGTCTGAGATCTGTCAGAAAACAGCACGATGTCGCTTGTCTTTTTTTTTTTTTTTTTTTATAATTTTGCATGGCTTCATATCTCTGCGTGGTGAGATCACTGCCACAGGTGCAATCAGACTTTAGTTACCAAACGCTCTGTATTCTACCAGAAGAATAAAAAAAAATAGAATATTAAGGCAAAAACATGACACAGATTTTATTTTGAAATACGTATCGAGTTTCCTTCCGGCACCTAACTTTCTTGTGTCGAGATTGACGCAGTAGGGCTCCGGCGTCCAGAAAAATAGGATGCTAGCGGAAATTTTTGGGAGCTCCGGACGGGCTCCGTAGCCGAACCGCAGCCGGAATGTATCCAGTGTGAGTCCAGAAAGAAAGAAAGGTGCTTTCTCTATCAGCTTAAACTTCTGAGATTCCAATGAAAACACTCCTTGTTTGGTTCCCATGGATCCTCTGATTGGCTCCTGGATGTTTAAAGGTCTTGGAGGAAACACAGAGGGAACAGAGGACTATAAAGTCAAGAAGTTTTGTGTTTTTGTAGGTTCGACTCATGGTTTTGTAGCTGGTATTGTGCCCAGAGCTGTCTGCACAAGACATCTTGCTATTCATGGGATTTCTGAGTAAAATGAAGGGAAATGAACTTATTTTTACACCTTTCCTCCCTGCACTCCCACAGACAAAGCTTAGATATTTCAGTTTAGCATCTTTATTGTATTTAATAGCTGGGAGGTGATAGTAAACGGTGGGGAAAAGAGAGGAGAGATGACATGCAACAGAAGTCTGCTGGCTGGCCTCCAACCAAGACACAGCAATTACACGGTGACTGCCTTCACACTGACGGCAACGTGAGCCCCCTGAAATCTATCTAAGCTTTCAAAAACCTCCTTTAAAAGAACACAAATTAGGTGAAAAACTATTGGCTGGCACTCACTCTCTGCAATGCTGGAAAAATTGAATTTTATTGAGTACATCTGTGCAATCTATTGTAATTCATCACAGCAGCTCTGCCACAGCAATCACCTTCACAAAGATTGCAGTGTTGACATTTTGGGGAAATTGTGTGTCCTATGGTGTTATTACTGAGGTCAGGACCTCTTGTTGCCATCAATAGCTCAGCAGTATGTTTGCGCTTGTTGGTCTGCATTATAAATTTAGGATTTTTATTTCTTTAGGTGAACCAGCAGCGCAGCGGACCGGTGGGTCAGTGGTTCGTATGGTGGCCTCACAAAAGGAGTCTTTGTCTTCTCTGCGTACGCCACAAAGTATAAGTCTGAACCTAGAAGTTCCATACAGGAGTCAATTGAGTCCACAAGTGGGTAAAGAGGCTCACTCAGATAAAGTTATGCTATATTGTTTTCTTCATTTCATCCATATAAGCATCTTCTGCACTGCTTCCTCCAGCTCACTGTCAGGACAAATACAGAAACACACATATACACTGTATGGGCAATCAGACTCAAACCAAGGAAAATCCAGAGAAACACCACTCTTTTCATGCTATACATTTGCCTGCTTTGTTTATTTCACTTGCTTTCCTTCCAAATGCTTTATTACACTCTATGAATTTTGTTGATTTGAATTGGCTCAGTTTATCGTTGCTTAGCTTATCTGTTCATATTTCTTAAAAAAAGCTCAATGCAATTTTCAAAGACTAAGATAAAAGACAAAGACAAAGATAAATTATGATTAAAAAAAACTATTGTTATTATTCGATTAAAAAAAGTGAATGACTGGCTAAAGGTGTAGCGCTTCGGGTCAAGTAATCTAAGAAAAATATAATTATTTGTCAGAGCACAACCTCAGAATAATTTCATCATGTAAATGGCAACAGCGGTAAATCACAAAATCACAAAAAAAGAAAATAAATCCATCATGGATGAGACTCAGAGGTGAAAGTCATCTTCTGAAGAAGGAAAAGGAAAAAGACCCAAGTCCCTGAGCTCTGATTGGCAGATCTCTCCATTCATTTACAAGGAACCAGCAGCAACTCTTCTTTACAGGCCTTGTTTTTTTTCAAGGCCATTTCAGGAATGTAAATAACAATAAATTGAAGGAAAATGTGGATGAGGTATCGAGCATTAGTACAGAGGAGGCTGAGTGAAGCTGAAGGCCAGTGCACACTACAGGATCATCTTCTCCTCCCGATTGAAGCCAACAAGGTCTGATTGTCGGGAGTATGCAAATGAGTTCGGGTCCGACCTTCCTGTGGTGTGCGGTGTGTTCAGAGATTTTTTTCGGTTGGAGCCACTCATGAGGCGTCGGAAGGGGAGATCGTAGATAATGAACATGTTTAATATTACCGATCGCAAATCCTGTGGTGTGTGGTGCCCTGCTAGACAATCAGCTCACAGCCGACCTGTCCACACCCTCGAAATAAACCCTCCTGATTGGCTGAACAGTTCTGCCTCACCAAGGTGTTGCTGCTTAAAAAAAAAATCCCCTCTCAGCTGTCAGAGCTGGAGATATGTATATATGTCAGTGAAATGTATTTACTATATGACAGTGAAAGAAAAGCCAGAGCTCCGAAACCCAGCAGTGCAGAAAGTGAGTGGTTAATCCTCAATAATTGTATCGCTCCTGGATGAACTGTATTTCCTTCATTCAGACCCAAACCCAGATCTGGTTCATTCATCTGCATCTCCACCACTCCTCCAAAAATCCAAATGCTAATTCATCTCCATTATTAACAATCACGGAAGAACGGGGGGAAAAATAAATCCAGTGACTCCGTGCCTTCAGAGCGACAGAGCGGACCTACAATGAAACCTCTCCTAATCAAAGCTCAAAGAGTTTTTATTCTGGTTTAAACTAAGAAATCTGGGGACAAAAAGAATATTTAAGACAATTGGTGATTTAAAAAAGTGCCTTGTATTTGTCAGAGACTGTTCCAAATAACGTATTTCTACTACTCCACTCTAAAGTCAAAAATAATAAAAAAAAAAAAAACCCACATTAATAAGCTGAATTATTGTCAAACGTGGAGGGTAAATTCTAAGAAAATTATGTCAAACTATGTTCCCCTCCTTTGTACTGTACCATTTAAATGTTCTGACAGGTGGAGATGAATGTAAACACAGGAATGAAGGGAAAACGCTCAACGTCACGTTGGACTGAGCGAGATTTGGAAGAGCGAGGAGCCGATTCTCTGATGAAGAATCTTCTAATGTGTGGTCGGCTCCACAGTGACACCACACACTCGAAGATCAAAACAGGAAAATCTGCTGCGATCTGTCTTTTGTTGTCCTCTAGTGTGTTTCTAGTGTGTGGTCTCTGAATCGGGAAAATAAATCCCGTAGTGTGTACTGGCCTTAAAGCGATACTTCAACATTTTGGCAAATTGGCCCATCTAGGGCAATTCGGTAGTCATTTAGAACAGCATACTTACTTTTTTTTGTGAGGGCGAGCTGTTGTTTATTCAGCGGTGCGTCTGAGGAGAGCTTCACGGTGGACATAATGGAAGTGGACGGTACAGTTGCTTCCCTCGTCAAACTCATCAAATACACAATCCAACAACCACAAAACACACTTTGGTGGACACGTTATAATCCGCACAATCACTACGCTGTGAAACACCAACAAATAATATTGTAGCATTACGACATTTAAGCAAATATTGGGAACTACTTTTTCTTTTGAGATCACTACGCCCAGACGCCATGTTTAGTAAGTAGTTCCGTCTTAGCAATCTTCGCAAAAAAACGCTCAATCTCGTAATTTTGCATTAATATTTCACAGCGTAGTGAATGTGGGGATTATAACGTGTCCACCAAAGTGTGTTTTGGGGTTGTTGGATTGTGTTGGATTGATGAGTTTGACGAGGGAAGCTACTGTACCATCCACTTCCATTATGTCCGCCGTGAAGCTCTCCTCAGACTCACCGCTGAATAAACAACAGCTCGCCCTCACAAAAAAAGTAAGTATGCTGTTCTAAATGACTACCGAATTGCCCTGGATGGGCCAATTTGCCAAAATGTTGAAGTATCGCTTTAAGTCAGCGCAAGAGGACACGGTGAGAAACACGGTCACATTTTCGGCTCTATTTTCGCAGTGGAGCGCAGGGCGGCGCCATCAGGTAAATTACACAGGCACAACACCGTGCAAAGTAAAAATCTGTAATTTGGTTCACTGGTCTGCAACACCTGCACTAAGATGGGCGCGGCGGCGCACCAGGAGGAGGTGTCGACAGATTCAGCTTGGCACAGTCACAAGTTCTTGGCAAAACTTTGTGGAACTTACGCTGAAAGCTCGCCACCTCCAACCTGGTCGACTCTGCGCAGGTGGAGCGTGCCCAGTCTGTAATTTTCGGAATAATTATTCCACGGTAAATTACTTATCATAACTCGAGGAAAACACAGGCGTCTTGTGATAAAACTAATGCCGTCTGAATCTGCACCTCAGTGACCGGGTGCTGGTGAGCAGGTGCGTTTGTGCCTCTTCTACCAAAGCAGAGCCTGTTGAGTTAAACTGAGTTGATCTCGACTGTCTGAGCCACCGAGCAGAGTCTGCTCCCCTCCTCCTGTAAGATCAGCAGCTCTCCGACCGTCTCCTGCCCGTGGACCACAATGCACTGCTCGGCGCTCTCTGATATCACCACCTCCACCAGCTCTTGCTCGGGGCCCGCGGGCAGCGAGGCCTCCGAGGCCAGGAACAGGGGGGCGGAGCTTGGCGCTGCCAGGTCGTCAGTGTGGACGTAGATAATGGTTTGCTGGACGTTGTCTGAATCCTCTGCAGGGCCTCCCGAGAAGGTCTCACCTCTCTGGAGAGTCACTTCCTTCTGCTCCTGCTCCCCTTTCCTCCGACCTCTCCTCCTCTTCACCTCACCTCCCTCCTTCTGTCCCGCCTCGCGAGGGAGCGGCGAGCTCTTCTTCGGTCGGCCCCTGATCGGCTTCGAATGTCCACAAGGTGACGCCGCCCCCTTGCTCGCCTCCTCTCCACACCCCCCTTCCGCCTCCACCTCCCTTGCAGCTCCTCCCCCTGCACAGTGCTGCGCTTGATGCCTCAGCAGACTCTGTCTCACGGTGTAGGAGGCGCCGCAGAGGCAGCTGAACGGCTTCTCCTTCAGGTGGGACGACCTCATGTGTCTCCTCAGTTTGGTGGCCAACGTGTAGCCTGGGGAGAACAAAGAACATAGACTGAGACACAAAAATCTGACACAAATTTGTCATTTAAATGGAGGAGAAATCATTTAAAATTGTTCTATCATGAGCACGACCCAAATAATTATATGTCACATTTTGATGGTAGACAGGATGAGTTTAATTTACTTAAAACTAATCAGCTTTTTATGATGTTTATAAGTATGTTGAAAAAAAAACTAGTGAATTCTTATCATTAATAATAATGTATTCAACACATGTAATAAGAGTTGACAGTCTATGATAAAACTATTTCATTATCAGCTGTCACTCAAAAAAACCTACAAATTATAAACTAAAAGTAGATAACTTCAATCATTTTTATCTGAACTGTTTCTTAAAAGTAAACACATTTGTGAGCAGTGATTTATTATACATGTCCGGAAACAGGCAGGTTCACGCCTGATGAGAGAAACAAGTGCCGGCGAGGGATTCAGGCTCAGAGTTCATCAATAATGAAAGTGGTGAACTCAGCACACAAGTTTTGGTGGCGTAACGCTTCATAAAAAGAACATGTTGACAGACTCTTAATCGCCACTTTGTGCTTTTTCCCGTCATGCAGCAGGATGGCACATCTACAGCCTGCAGAGCAGAATAAATGAGGTTGGTTGGAGAGGAACCATCCAGCAGGAGCCTCGTGCCCATCGCAGGCTTTTTGCTGACTCCAACTTTCACTGCATGCAAATTTCCACCCCGAGATTTTAAACAGACTGTTATGAAACAAGAAAGTTGTCAAATGGAAAAAGTAGAAATGTTTCTGGAAGTTCTTTCTTATTGATTCAATATGAATTTCATAAGATTTTGTCAAAAATGCAGCACCGAAGCACGTTGTGTTAACTGCGCTGAGCAGTTATATAAAACATGAGCCATTGCACCTCATGTGTTTGAATGACATTTTATAGAGACGGCTATTTTTGCTGGCCTAAAAGGAAATCCACGTTTTACAAAGTGCATTTACATGTCTTGGTAAGTGCTGCTACATGTGCAGACTCAGCTGCATAAAGCCAGAGAATTCTCCTTGAACTGTGTCTGATCATTAAAAAGTCCAGAAAAAGCAATTTAATATGGAAACCAGCCACCAGTCAGTTTGGTTTAAACACTGTGAATTCAGCAGATGCAACGACATGTACTTTAATCTGCACATGTTCATCTGAACAGAACAATGAAGGTTATCCAAGTCTTTTATAAATGCACCCTCCTGGATATTTTTCTGAACGTTGCTGTTGTTAGTCTTTTTATCATTTTTACTAAAGATACTTTAAACAAACAAGAGAGAGGATCTGAGAAAGGATATAATACAACCAGTTTACTTTAATGCTAAATATAATTCTGGTTCCAAACATTCAGAATGCTCATCTGTGTCTCTGAAGCGCCGTTATTTGCTTCCACATTAAAACGTTTCTCTTCATATTAACTGAAGTGTAAAGATTGAAAAAAAAAAAAAAAAAAAAAAAAGGAATTCGTCCTGCTGAAGAAGAATATCGAGTGGCCGTCACAGTGATAAGCTCTGCTGCTCAAGGGGGTCTATTAAAGCAGGACCAAAGTTTCTTAAATTAGAAGTAGAATTAAAAGTTATTAGAGGACGAATCCTCATCGTCTGCATCCCTCCACACTGCCCCACTGTCCCGCCGTGCGCCGACCTTTTCCGCAGACGGAGCAGCGGTGGGGTCGCTCCCCGGTGTGCAGCCGCTCGTGGGCCCTCAGGCTGTGGGGGTCTCTCAGCGACCTGCCGCAGTAGCTGCAGAGGAAAGCCCCCCCGGTGTGGGAGAACATGTGGCGGCGGAGCTCCGGCCTCTGGGAGAAGGTCTGGCTGCACTCGGTGCAGGCGAACGGCTTCTCCCCGTTATGGATCCTCAGGTGACACTCCAGGTTCCCTGAGACGTGCAGACGGGGAGACACGTAGCCGGTCAGAGTGGGGGGGGGGGGAGCGGCGCTCACAGCGGGAGTGAGACGGGGGATGAATGTGAAGCTATCAAATAATATGCAAGATCAGGTGGTTTCAGGAACGTGATGCTGCTACTGTGAAGGATGAAAGCATACCCTGCAGGAGGTGATCACAGCTGGAGGCAGGAAAACAACAGTGTAATGGTCTCTTGCTGAAAGTAATCGAGTCGGGGCGACACGTCAATATCGCCAGAAATAATTCCCCATTAAAGAACTATTCCGACGGCGGGAAGCATTCAGTTCAGATTAGAACATACATTCTATTAAACTGTGCAGGTGACAGACTCGTCTGGAGGAAAGTCTCCTCTCAGGAAACTTTCATTTTATTTCAGCAACCCTGAACAATAATTCAGGTTTATTTTTATTTTATTTTTTTTTTTGTGGGACAATTTGACTTCCTCATTAGATTTTGCTTTATTATATTTGTGGGCTTGTTTAAAAAAATATGAAACAGTTAGACTGAAGCATAAAAAAAACAGATGTTAAACATTTTTTCCGCGACTTCCTTTGCTCATTTTACTTTCAATCTGCAGGTTTTCACAGTCTGTTGGCCTTTGACAACATCTGCTGGGAGGGGGAAAAAAAAAACAACAAACAACTGGCTGCAGCAGAGCCGAGTGCTGCCCAGCTTGTCACGTCTCCAGGATCACAGTGGCGCCTCGGCGTTACCTTTCTGAGTGAAGCACTTCCCACAGTGTTGACAGATGTGCTGCTTCTCGCCCGTGTGAAGCTTCATGTGGTTCCTCAGAGAGCCCGAGTTCGCCAGCAGTTTGGGGCAGACTGAACATTGCACCTGGGAGAGAAAACACAAAACCAAATCAGGCTCCTGGAATATTTAAAATAAAGTTCTACTTTATCTAAGGAAAATAACTCAAACTATGCGGAAAATTAATAAATCCACAACGATAATTGATAATTCTTCAAACTTAATTGAAGAAAAGTCACTTTAGTTAATGACTTTAAACAAAACTCTTCCTGTGAAGTTGACCTGATAATCTGTAGCTTGAAATCACACACATTGCACTGATGGCTCAGCACTATGGCTTAGTTTATCATTTGAATTTGTCGACGTTAAATTCAAGTTTATTCCCTTTTCCTGTAAGTGGGATTTCGTCTCAACAGTTATAAATCACGAGAGAGAAGAAAGCTCCGTAAGATAAACTTCTGCCCCGTCTCCTGCAAACACCCGACGTGCACGCACGCTGTTAGCTTAAAGCTGGCACCAGTTTATCCAGGTCATGGTAAATCCAATTTGTCATGAAAGCAGACGCTTCACCTCTCATCCAAAAGGCTTCATCAGTTCTGACTGAGGAGTCTGGGAGTTCAGGATTTACTTGCTTCAAACTTGCCGTTCGAGGAGGAAAAACATGACTGGCATGAAAATTTAAAGATGTGACGGAAAGGATTTGAGAATTTGGTGCAGAGACTTTTTTTTTTTTTTTTTTCAAAAGCTGCATTTAAAATTCTCAAACAGTTGCCTCCGGGAAGGAGAGGCGGCGGTAATTTAAGTGATTATACGTGACACATTTGAGTGTACACGAGCGATTTTGGCCTCCTTATTAAAACAAAGCTCATGTGAGAACGAGCCACTGATGAGTAAACGGGGAGAGAAACGCCTCCCTACCTTTGGAGGCTGGGTGTAAGTCATCCTGCTGCAGTGCAGGAGGCGGTGGATGCGGAGGGACGGCCGGCGTGCGAAGGCCTTGCCACAGTGCTCGCAGGCGTAGGGCTTCTCGCCGGTGTGCAGCACCATGTGCTCCTTCAGGTCCCGCTTCAGGCCGTACGTCTTCTCGCAGTGAGGGCAGGAGAAGGGACGCTCTCCGCGGTGACTCATCTGCAAAACCACACCGCTATTATGTGAAATGATACGTGTCAGCGCCGCCGCCACTGCCGCTCTTCGCTGTGACGGCTAAATTGCCACTGTGCATGATGACTAAGCTCCTCGCCATCAGGCTGATCCCCTCACCCTACAGACATTGACAAAACCAAAAAACAACAACAACAAAAAAAGAACCCTGGCTTCTGACAGCAGGGTGTCGTGTACGATGAGAGCAGAATATCTTTGGCCTATTTTTTTTCCCTCCGTTTGCAGATTTCAGTGTATATAGTTGTCTGCACGTACACACACATGAAATGGGAATGAGATAAACTTACACATCAGAGCTAAATCAATGTTTTTTCTTGCTAAAATGAAATTAGAGTCTTTCTCGATTAGCTTGGAATTTACACAGCTCCAATGCAGGGTCGAGTACTTATTTTTAATTTATTGTTATTTTACTCTGTCCGGAACAAGTGAAGAAAAAAAAAAATGACTTTAGGAATTTCATGGAGCTTTTTACATTCATGGCTTTAATTTTTTAAATGTAATTTTGCCTTTTTCATCATGAATTGCACTCCTAAAACTCCTAAAATCTGTGGTTTCGTAACATGAACAGCAGCTCTAAACTCCCCAGTTTTTCAGTTATCATATGTTCTTTTCAAATATTACAAAATGTCATCAACATTATGACCTCCAGTCTGATATTGTGTCTGCTGTGTGCAACGAACTGCGACGCACTGAGACACATTTCTACCAGAGCCAGGAGTTTAAGCTGCTGGAACCCGTCTTGCCTATTTCTGCAATTTCACTTTCCTCACATATATGAAGTTTAATTTTTCTTTCACCGCATAATTGTACCGTATTGATGTCATTTCACTTATTTTTTTCTTCTATGAATTCTCTCTGAGGGAGTTTCTTTAAAAGCCTCTTGAAGATTCTCTGCCTAACTCCCAATCTTATATCGAAAGAGGAAAAAGTTTTGTTTGAATACGCTGAATAAATGAGCTTTTGGCATCAATCAGTCAGAAACAGAGCGGAAGTTTCTGTGCGGAGTTGCTGCTGATTAATGGAACAGCAATGCAAAAAAAAAATAGAAGCATAATCGAAGCATAAGGGCCTTGAGGAGGGAAACTTTATCTGGTTTTAGTTTCTTACAGACACATCGCCGCACTCTGCAGTGCAGAGTGAAAGCTCAACACTTTTTGTCTGTTTACATCAGAATTCTCTGGAAGTGCATAATTTATATTCCAAAGCACAATTCCTCTGCCATTCGTCCACTGAGGATTTGTTTGTGGTCGTCGTTTTTTGGGGCCGTTTCACAGCAGAGTTGAGTTCAGTTTATGATTCATTTCATATCAGCTTAATCTTTCACTCGCCTCGATTTCATGTTGATGTTGTTGAAATACACTTCAGCTTCTCAGCTGGCATTGTTGACGTTTTTCTCTATTGATTATTAATATTACATATTTTAAACTATTTTGCCTCTTGTCTTAGGTCACGCTATCCTTCAAATATACTTAAAGCATTAGTTTCTCATTTACTTTATTGAGTAGTTTTTGGCCAATATTATCCTACACTGAATTAAACAGATTGAATTATGTGGTAAATCTTTCAATTGCCTTTAATTTTTTTTAGATGACTTTTCTGTTTTTGATGTGTTTTCATATTCAACGTTTTCCTTTGAGTTTCACAGATTTTCTTTTGCTTCATGTTTTCTGTCTCCCTCTTTTCTCCTGTTTCAAACTCAGTTTAAAGTAAGTTACTGTTAACTTTCTCGGTTGTATTTTAAGAAAAAAAGATTTTGTTTTCACGTCAGTGCAGATGTTTATTTCATGTTTTGTTCTTGAAGGGCTCATCGAACTACTGTATAAATCTCAACTCTTGAGTAAAGTGACCTTGTTTTTGTTGTAGTATTGATAAATGAAGAAACGCCGCCTCCTGCTCCATCCTGTACCTGATGAGCTCTGAAGCTCTCTGCAGAGGTGTAGTTCTTCCCACACTCCTGGCAGCTGAAGGGTTTCTCCTCCGTGTGGCTGAACTGGTGCTTCTTCAGGTGGCCGATCTGGTAAAACCTCTTCCCACAGCTGGAGCACCTGTAGCGCCGCTCTCTGTCCTCTGGACGCCGTGTGGCGGTCTTCCCGGTGGGACACGCCGCTGCGATCACCTCGGCTTCGCCCGATTTCGTCTTGGAAAACTCGGCGCCGTCCTCAGTCCTCCCCCTTCCTCTGGCCTGCTCGGGTGAGCCGGGGCCGGCCGGGGTCTTCTTCGATCGGGTGGCGAGGCAGTGAACGCGTCTGGGCTTTGCAGCCAGGCGGGAGCTGCAGCGGACAGACGGCGGCGCGGGGAGGCCTCGGGGGGCTTCGGCTGGCAGGGCGCCCAACGTTCTCCCTGTGTGTCCACCAGCTGCTGTGAGGGGCGCAGCGAGCTTTTCCAACTGTCTGTCACTGGAGGAGATTAACTCCGCTTGCCTCTTCCTCCCGTGACCCCTGCTGAGATCGCTGCGTGGATTTCCCTTCTGCCCCTCCTCCTGCGTTCCGTCCTTCGCTTTGTCTTTCAACTCTGCATCCTTGACTTCACTGACTGATGTGTTGATGGAGACTCCAGTGTTTGGATCTTGTCCCTGCACCATCCTGTCTTCTTTAGCTATAAAACACAGTTGAACCCTTTTAAAAACACAAACAACCTTGTCTTTTTTTTTTCTGATCACAGCATCTAAAATATCAGGAAAAGATGGCGATCAGAGTTCCTTTCTCTTTAGAAAGTTGCGACCCGAGTCAAAAGACCTCCATCTGAGCCTGCTCCTTTCTGATGGAGGGAAAACAAAACACCTTTCATCTCCGTTGCTGCCTACAGCGCCACAGACGATTGTGTTATCGTTGGGGTTTTTATTCCAAAAACTAAAGTGAATAAAATATGATGAAAGATATGTTTGAATGAAGGAGCCGGTAATTTGACAAAAGCAAGAATAGTCTGGAGTGTGTGTGAGCACGAGCTGGTCACCATTTGTTAAAATAGTAAGAAAGTAAAACATTTGCAGCCATTGTTTCATACTGCAGTAGTGTATAATCTGTTAATGTAACTATGTAACTTATTTGAAGCAGTTTAGGGTTACAAAAAGCAACTGGATTTGTGGTTAATTTTTTCATTCATTCATTCATTCATTCAAAAAGCAAACAAACAAGAACAATAAACCTGGAGTTAATTTATATTTACTTCGTTTGGCTGTTGAAATGTTGCACATTTATGTGGTAGGTTGTACACTATTGCATGTACATATGCAAACACGAATGTGTGCGTGTGTGTGTGTGGGAGTAGGATCAAACAAGTTTCGCTTCTTCCCGCTCCTTTTCAGACATGATTACCGTTTGTGTGCTTGTATGTTATGAGTGGATTTCTATACGCTATCGCTACGTAGATAGAGATTCATCCTTACATGAATCGTCTATGTAACTGTGTAAATATGAAAAAAATGTAAATCACTGCCTCACAGGAGCTTCAACGTTTAAAAACTGCATTTAGTTGTTGTGTCCTCCAAGTATCTGGATTGCATATGATATGCAATTGTATGATTTGGGTTCTTTCAAAGGATTTTTATTTTTTACACCCATCATTTTTTTCATAATAAATCTGTTTTTTTTATAAACTGGTTACCATGCTCCTGTCTGTGTTTCATTTTCTGTCTTAAAATGTAATAATACTTGCCACCACCACAATGCAGCGCTCCCTATCTTATCATCTTTCATTTAACATTCATAATTGCTTTGAAGATGCATCCAAGATTTATAGGCTTAATCTGTTCGAATCGGTGCGCAACAAGAGTTCAAGTCTAATAAGATATCCACAGTCTGCTGCTGCTGGATATTTTCTGCATGAAGCTCCTCCACTAATATCTCATCAATCACCACACATAAAGATGCTCCACAACCCAGAAATAATAAGGCATTAGCTTGGCTGGAGAACTCATTGTTTTCACAAAGCAAATGAGTTTCAATAATAATTTATAACGCTGGTGTTTTGATTAAACACACTATTGTTTTTATGTTGAATGAAACATTATGTAAAGCTTGATTTTTTTTATTTCCATTTTTTGGTTAATTATGTTGGCAGATATTTCCTCACTGAGCCGATCCCTAAAAGTATTTGTGTTACATACATTTTTGGGGGGAAATCATTTTTGCTGTAAATTTCCAAAAGAGGTATTGTTGTTAGATCAATTTATCGAAAGTGAAGTGGTTTGTTCTTTATCGATACCAAACAGCTTTTCTCTGATGTTGCTATTGGCTCAGGCGTTGTGACTGTGTATGATTCTTCCACATGGTGTTGAGATTACAGTCTTATAAATGAATAAACTCTTAATTTGTCAACATGTCTGGTTTCTTTAGGCTTGAATCATTAAACACACAGAACAACAGTCACCCGCAAAGACAGTCTGCTTGGCATTTACAGATTTTTTTTCATGGACGCAGCCCACGTCCTCCGCTTTGCTGCTCGTTCCACAGATGCATGTTCCTGATAAATGTGGCACCAGCTGAACTGAATTTGATTAAACAGGCTTTACAGTTTTTTTTTTTTTTTTCAGTTCCAAATAATCCAACAAGGACAAATTTCTTGACCTTGCCTACACAGTCGATTTAAAGGACTGTGAGAGTTTTGTGTGTTTGAATGAAGACCGGATGTGGCTGAATGTTTGTTTTTAGTAATACCTGTCATACAGCAAGGCGCTATGGTACAGTGAATTTGCTGTTTTTAGATCAGAATTTTTTACATGATTTTATCTACTTTTCAACTATTTGAGACGTAGTAACATCTTTTTTGTGCTGCACTGAAAAGTCAGTCAAATATTTTTGTTCAGTCAACATTGTTATGGTGGCAAATTCAGGATTACTCATTTCAATCTGCATCGATCTGGTGTCATTTCAGCAAAGAAGGAAACCACCAAAGGGCGATCGATGCCCGCAAACCTCTTTGTGTGCGCTCCATATTGAGTTGTTGTATTTTTGCTATTGACTGCTTAAGAAGTCAAACCAATATCAATCACTTTCAAACAACATTTGATAAACGGTAGAATTTACCCAGAACTTCCTGACCTTCTTTGTGCTTTGAAAAAAAAAAAACACTGTTCTGATTTCCACATTTAAAACATGATTAATACCTGAATTACGCAGGGCCATCTTTCCGATTGTTCATCTTTTGTCTCACAGCACCCTCCAGTCCTCCTTTTGATCATCTCAATAAAAAAAAATATGCGCTTGTCCAATCTAGTCTTATTTATACTGGCAATCTCCTTCGGCCGGGAGCGGGAGTCTGCAACCTTTAATATAAATCAGTGCGCAGCAGCTCAACCTTTGGCTCAAGATAATGCGGTAAATTAAGTCTGTCCACAATAAATTAAACTCTCTTTTTCAAAGGTTATCTCACTGATGGACGGGGGCACATTGAAATTAGTATTTATTGAGACATTACACAATAAAAGTATTGGAAAAAAAAACACAGTGTATAATGGCCACTTCTTCGATGACATTTTCTACATTGAAGGGAAATTAAAATAACATCCACAACAGACAAACTGTTCTGGTAAAACTGTTGCTTTTTTTAAGGCTTTTAGCTCCGGCTGTCTGAGGCCATCCTGGATCAGCTTCTCACTTAGTTGATTTCAGAACTATACTAATAGGAGACCTTATTTGATGCACTGTGCTTCTCAATTCTCTTCACCTGCTCCCATTTATCTGTGCTCTCTCTGTCTTTTCTCTCTGTACCCGGCTAAAAGGCTTTTCTGGCTTTGCAGCTATAAAAGTTCTTCATTTGTATTTCCTGCTTCCATCGCTCATTCCTGACACAACTTGACTGTTGAACTGCTTTTCAGTCCCTGACCCAATCTGATCTCTGTTAGTACGCCCTAACACCAACTGGTGAATCCAGTTCTTTCTGCAGTTTCTTTCAGTTAAATTTGAACTCTCCTTACAACCAGAAGCATGGTTTTTTTGTTATCATTGTAATCTTATTTGATGAAGTTTCATGAGGCGACTGCATTGTACCTGACCCTCGATAAATATAACTAATTACAAGTAAACTTGGATCCACTGCAAGTTCAGTTACTGAGAAGCCAACCTTGGGTTATTTTTGCTTTCTGATAGTGCTGCCTACAGCTGAGATAATTATTATCATTCATGACTATTTATTTTAGTAAACGGACAATTATAGCATAATAAAAACCAACAAGTCTTTATGATAAAATGGCAAGAAACCATTTTCTTCTACTGAACAGAGCTAAATGATGACTTCTCCTGCTGCTCCACTATAGATCCGGTGTGTTTCCTCTTTTTGGCTGCTTCCTCTTAAAAGTGTGTGTGTGTGTGTGTGTGTGTGTGTGTGTGTGTGTGTGTGTGTGTGTGTTCTCGTATTTCTATCCTTGTTGGGGCCAAATGTCCCCACAAGGATAGCAAAACGTGGAACGACGTGCCTTGTGGGGACCTTTTTCCGGTCCTAAGTAGGAGAAACAGTGTTTTCTTGACCATGTTGTTGTTACTGAAAAAAGTAAAAGTGCAAAAACATTTCTTTAGGGTTAGGCTTTGTTTTAGTGTGGGTTAGGGTTAGGGTAAGGGTCAGGGTTAGGGGCTAGACATGAATGGGAGTCAATGGACGGTCCCCACAAGGATAGAAATACGAGACTGCGTGTGTGTGTGTGTGTGTGTGTGTGTGTGTGTGTGTGTGTGTGTGTGTGTGTGTGTGTGTGTGTGTGTGAGAGAGAGAGAGAAAGAGAGAGAGAGAATCTCCTCCCTCACCTGTGTCCCCCGTGGAGTTTCCTGCAGCTGGTTGTTTCGCCACAGTGTCGTCATAAAAGAGCAGCTCCGTCCCCGGCTGGATGTCCCGACACACGCGCAGACACATCAGCACACACTCGCCCTCACACACCTCTCCACACTCGCACTGCACCGCCACATTCTGCTGGGCTCTGCTTGATGACCGGCAGGCAAAGCTGCAAAGGAAATAATCACATTTGTGCAAAAAAACTGCATTTCATATTTATCTGTATGGAAAAAAAAAAAAAAAAACACAGTCACATCGTCTAAATAGTAAAGGATAAATATACCTTCTGCACATGTGTGACGTTATGTGGAAACTACATGGTAATTGCTATAAGTGAGTCTTTATTTAGCGGGTTTGTGTGACTGCTGGTCCCTTGAGGCTCATCACAGGAGACGCATCTGATGGTGCTTTTTTTTTTTTCTTTTTTTTTTCTTTGTATCTCTTCAGTCTCAGCCACTCTCCAGGAGACAAAAATAGTCTAGTTTTTAATGAGGACAGCACACAGCACACAGCCCGGAGCAGGAGAAAATGTTGGCACTGCGTTCACAGCCAGCACTGAAACCAACCGCTGCTGACACACAAACTGCAATGTTGACAAAATATAACACAATCAACATGGGGACATTTCCTATACCGATGGGGGGGAGAACTGGTTTAAGAAGGAGAGGCTCTGCTGTTAAAAACAGTTTTGATTGAAATGGTGGCTGAGGAGACTTTTCAGTGGAGACTTTTCCTGAACAGTATGTGACTGCGGAGCCTCATATAAGCAGCTGTACGTGTGGATGTTTGTCGTGTCTCTCAACGGGCATCGGGACAGGCGAAAGCTACAGGTCAACAATTTCTAATCATGATTTTAAAAAATGGGATGGGTTACGGTTATAAATATGTATGAAAGTAAACCAAACGTGAAGCGGTGGTTCATCAGTTCTTCATCACGCCTGTGCGGCTTGCACTATAAACTCGTCTGGTTTTGACGCTCTTCCTGCCACAAAATGGAATGCTAATGTAATTATGACTAATTAAACTGATTAAATCACAGATTTCTATTCCTGTGGTTTTTACACTCACGTCGCAATCTGGATTTATAAAACTTGTTCCCTTGATCAAATATAATGATTCACTCACTTAATTTGTGGTAGCAAGCTGTGTCTGGTTAAAATACATCTTACCTGGTCGGGTTCAACAAAAACAAGAAATTCAACCTGTCGATGAGCGTCCCCTTACCAGTTAATGGCAGACCCGAAACACTGCCAGCTGGGCTTTGCAGTGATTGATGAGGGGCGGAATGGGAATGGACAGAGCAGCATAAGCTGATCCCAGTGAACAGACACTGTTTTGTCACACTGCTTGAAGGACACCGACCAGGTGTTTGACTTCGATTTTCATGAGGAATAATTCCCCAAGAACCTGTAGTTTATGTGAATTGATGACAGATTAATGGATAAATGAGCAATTCATTCGTATTTACCTTCACCTATCTTTATCTGCCCAAAAGACAAAAATACAAGAGGACCAAACGTCACAGTTGCTTTAGTGTGAAAGTCTGTGTTGACTCACTTGATCCAGATGTTGCTTTGCACTGAAGGGTTCTGATTGGCAGACTTCCCCATCTGTGCCTGCAAAATACAACATACACATTAGCTTTACTTGGGAGAAGAAAAAAAATCAATTTCATCCACCCATTCATCCATCCATCTTCTTATAATAGCTCTCAGGATCAGGGTTGCTGGAGCCAATCCTTGCTCACAATGGTGGAAAAAAAGGTGAAAACAGAGACAGACAGTCACACACTCTAATATTGACACTGACAGGCAAATAAAGGACACCAATTAGCCTCAACAGCGTGTTTTTGGAGTGTGTGAAGAAACGAGAGGACCTGAAAAATAACCACGCACTCATAACAAGAACATACAAACTCAACATAGAAAAGCCTGATACGGGCTCGAACCCACAATATTCTCACTGTGAGGCGAGAGCTCTCAGTCGGTGGAAAAAAACACGTGCTGTTATAATAAAAAGATACCATCGCGCTATACTATATTTGTCCTTTCCTCTTAAAATCTACAAACAGCTGAAATGTTTATTTTCAAAAAAACTTTTATCATCACAGCTGGCACTTTACAAACATCTGCCCTTCAAATGTATCTAATGTGGAGAAAGTACCTGTTATACTCATTATCATCTTTCATGGAGATAAAATTAATAAGCCACTGAGTTGCATTTGGTAGGAATGTTCACTAGAAACGTGGTTCTGTTTGCACATCAGAGGATCCTGGTGGATGAGGGCGAATGTGAGAACCCATTAGCTACATAGTTAAGAGTTGTACAATAGTGGGAGATTTATCAGTTTGGCTTTAGTTACCAATAAAAATGTTGCATCCCCTCACTTTCTCACCACCTTCTGTGCTTTAGACCGCTAAGGAAGATAATAGAGGTTATCTTAAGTTAACAGCAGCATTTCAGGTGGTGGAATTTTCTTCAATACAACCAATTTGATCCAGCGTCTTCAAACGAAACACGAAGCCGGCTTTTGGTCTGAGTGCAGTGTGCCGGTGCTTGTGTGAAAGCAAACCTAAACTGGGGCCCAGACTAAACCAGGCACGCCGACATCGGCTTCAAGAGATGACTGCAGGCGAATAAAACGCGTACGCAACTCATTTGAGCTGAGAACTCTTCCACAGCCTAAAAAAGAAAAAAAACTCTGTCTAACCATAAGGCCGTGACTTCTGGATCCGTGGATGTGCTGCCACAGCCGAACTCATTCAAAACAAATAAGTGACCACTATTGGTTTTAAGACAGAGCTCTGACGTTTGCCTCACGCTGCTGAGCCTCGCTGCAGACAGGATCGATTCCAACACTTCTTCAGTTAAACTCAACAGTGTTACACGCATGTCTCCCAGAGGTGATGAACCACTGGAGAATAAATGAAGAACAAGCTCATGTCATTTTGCACACCAAAAAAAAAAACTATTTTGCAGGGAAATAAATAAAGAAAAAGTATCAGGATCAGCCAATCAGCCAGCATAGAATTTGAATCAGAACATACCTAAACACAACAGTCAGAAAACAATGCAAAGCATCAAGTAAGGTCATTTTTATGCAATATAAAGAATACAGTATCTACAAAACAGTCACAAGCTGAGGCTCAGAGAAAAGTTGAATTCACTGCCGTATCATCTTGCTACCTTCTCCCCCGTGTTTATTTTTTTTTCTAACTTTTGGAAGTTGAACAGGAAGGATTCCTTGAGGGAGGAATGCTCGTGGATGCAGACAACCGACTGAGGATGCTCAGATGTGTCTTGATGCGTTTCATCCTTTCAGGTTAGATTCTGTCTTTTCCTTTCAGTCCATTCACTTGGTCAGAGAGCCATCCTTTGTCTGCGATTTGAGCTGCCACAGCATTAATTTAGCAGTAACTGCTGCTAAAACGGTACATCCATGGCCACGGTTTATGTCTTTAGTCTGCCGCTGGCTGAACAAAGGCTTACCCAGACAGCCACTTCTCATAAAACCCAAAATCCACTTACGGCACACCTTTTCTTTATAGTAAAGCTCACAGCACTTTCAGTTACAGTTACCGACCGAGTCGCTGACTGAAATAATAGCAGGCAGAAGCTCAGTTTGTCTTCTGATAGAAAGCAAAAAAAGGAAACAAGAAACAATGCCACCGTACGTCATCGGCTCAGCCTGTGCTGCAGTCCTAAAATATTGATGCTACCTAGATGTTGAAAAATGTGTTAAACTTGCAGGGTTTATAAAACACTGGGACTATTTATTGCTGTAAAAACATCATATTTGACGAGGAAATGTGAAGCAGGATAAGACCTGAAAGCCTTCATTGAACCACACTGGATGGTATTGATCAGTGTCTAACTGTTCCTTATTGTGTACATCGATGGGAAAGGCCTTATCATGATGCACCTTTTTTATCCACGAACCATCTATTTTTTTTTCCTTCCTTGTAAGGCCTTTTGTGGAAGTGACAAGCTGTAATTTATCATCTTCCCGGAAGGTTGGTACTTAATTAAGCAGAAAGAGATTCACTGCACTCCTTCTGCCCGCCACAGACACAACACACTGTCAGACAAGGCGTTGCTTCTGGAGAATGTGAAATCCTCACAAAGAATCTCAAGGCTGACTCAACAGTCAATTATCTGTGCATCAGGCTGCAGGGACTCAGGTCTGGAATCTTATTTTCCGAGACGGACTTGACAATTTACCAGGTGTTGTGTGTGTTTCTGTTTTGATGGGACCGGCGTCTCAGTGGCGTGTACTCGTATTTCTGTACCGCAGGAAGGATTCTGGAGAGCTGGTGCTTCTTCAGGTGCAGCCGTGATTCAGGCATAAATACTTGGTAATTGTAGGTTCCTGTAAATCTGACTGATAATTTGTTCCATCTCGGCTCCCCGAAAAGCGAACGAGCACGAGTAAATTGAGACATCCCAGTTGAGGTGCATTCATGGTGACGGCTCCTAAAAAGGCAATAAAACAAAAAGCCGTGCGGCAGAGAGTTTGCAGATGATCAGAGCGGAAAACAGAAGATGTGAGGTCAATACAGAAAGTGTGTTTTCAAATGAGTTTCAGAATGTGTTCAAATTAGAAGGCTTGGTTTGCTTATAACAAATGCAGGTGTGCTGTTTCTGCAGTGTGCACGCTGCTCCGAAATTCCAAAACAGATTGGTGTCAGATGTTGATGAACTATTTGAAGCAGGGGTCAAAATTGTGGTACAACTTTGCACGCTGGATGTTTATATAAGGACAAAAATGTTCAGATTTTCTTGAAAACTCTCTTAAAAAAAGACAAATGCAATCAGCTGCTGTAATAACATCCAAACTCCAGATTCCACAGACGGTTTTCACATTTTTGAGGGTTTTATTTAATCAACTGTAAACCTGATGCAAAACTCTTAAGAGATTATTGTGACTTTCAAATCAAACTAAAGATCAACATGTTAGTTACAGCTTTTGAAAATAAATTAATACTTACAGAGTTAATTTGCTGCTGTTCTAGCTGGAACAACATTCTACAGGAATTCATTACAGTGTTGCACCCAGTGAGAAAAAGTCTCCCTCCAGTCTTTCACAAACTATGACGGAGCTGTTTTTAATGAAGTTGAGACAATTTCGGCATATTGTAACGCCATAACTTGATGATGTACAGAGAAGCGTTGACAGTGTGAACACTACCACTCAGAACGACATTTAACGGTGAAAATTACAGAAGTGTGGAGAAAAAAATGTGGATTTGTGTTCATTATTGTCCTGGGAGGATTGGACCTTACCTCTGTGCTGTCAGACTGAGCCCTGACTTCAGGATCTCCACTGCTGACGTTCGAGGCGGACGGTGTGTCACCCGCCCTCCCCACCAGAGACCCGGCCTCCACCGCACAGCCGACCCACCACAGCCCCAGCCGGTCCTCGCAGAGTCGTGAAGGACCGACACTGAAGTTAGGGGGAAGTGTGGTGAGGAGAAACGAGGCGAGTTCAGATGGGACAGGATCGATGGGAGGGGCCATTTGTCTGTGGAAGAACATAGAAAGCAGGTCACGGCACGAATTAAACCAAACTTAGTTCACATCAGAGATGTCCAATGTTTTTTTGACTAAGGAACTTAAAATCAATGAAAAGCAAGGCTTCATAACCAAAAATTAAATTGCAACCAGTAACCACATGTTCTTTGCATTTAGTGATAAAAACATTATTGCACAAAAAGGACAAAACAAAGATATAGTGGGGCACACGACAGTTAAAATGAATTGATCATGACACAAAAAAACACAATCAAACACAAAACACACAGTAAAAAAAAGGAAAACTAATCATAAATTAAAAAAGGTTCAAACAAAGTAACCTTAAAGAAACATGGGGCATCGTAAAAAGTATCACATCAATGCAAAATGCTCGCAAAAAACAGAAATGACCACCACAAAGTGACAAAAGGTGACCAAATATTAAAAAATAACCAAATAATGAGGGAGCCACTGAGTGATACGAGGTCAGAAAAACATACGATTCCAACACCCAAAGGAAACACCTACTGTTGACTGGAAAAATTAATATAAAATAATTAACAAAAATATTCAAAAGAAACACACAAAAAAATCGACAAGACGTATTATCATCACAAAGAGACACAAAATAACTAAAATAATATTAACGTAATATATGACCTATATTAACAGTTTCTGTCAGTATACCAACTTTGAGATGTTTCTACAATTCTACAATTTCATTTAGCAGATGCTTTTGTCCAAAGCGACGTACAACACAAGCAAGAATATAGACATAAGAAAGAAAGAAACCATTAGTAAATGCTTCAATTGCTTCAAGTGCGATTGGTCAAGGGAGTTGCCATCAAGTTGCAGAAGAGGAGCCACTACCCCCCTTTTTTTTTTTTTTTTTTTTGGTGTCAACTTAGTCAGTGGTACATAAGTGCTGGGTTTTAGAACACCTGATATATTCTTCCCCGAACATGGGGTCGGATTAGGACCCTAGGTGTTCTCTGAACAATTGAGTCTTCAATTGTCTCTTGAAAGTAGAAAGAGACTCGGCGGAACGCACCGAGTTAGGTAGTTCGTTCCACCATTTGGGAACAACAGAGGAGAAGAGTCTGGCAAGAGATTTAGAGCCGTGTTGGGCTGGAAGCACCAGACGTCTCTCACATGCACATGTTTGTTTGTATTTAGGATACAATATGTTAAATCCATGGAGCAAGAAGATAAAAAGGTAAAAAAAAAAAAAAAAAAAATCAGATTTCATATCGGGAAGAACATGAGGACCATGATGATTCTGCATTCAGTACCAAAAAAAAAAAAACAGCTGTTAAGTTGGTTACAAAAAAAACAAACTCAATGAGAAAATTCATCACTGAGTTTCATGTTTCATAGGTTCTGTCAATTTCTGTCCAGTGTGATCAGTGTCACAATGATGAAAAGGTTTCCTTCATCCTTAAGACATTTCATGCTACTTTTCCAAAACCTTTTTTTCCTATCAGAATAAAGGAAAGTAAGATATTACTTTCCATAGATCTGTCATAAAATTAACACCCATTTAAACAGTTTTTTTCAAACGATTATGACTATGAATTAAGAATAACCAAAGTCATTTCTCTCTTTCCCCTCCAAAAAAAAAAAAAAAAAAGAGTCCCACAAATTCTGTTAAAGTGGACATATCAGAAACTCTGATCATACATGTTATCTCATATGAAAGCTCTCTTCTGCCGTCAGTGTGAGTACTGCATTGTCAGGAAGTCTGCTCGATTACCAGTGTGATTTCTTTGACGCTATATTTCTACAACCAATGTTGACAATAAGATTCTTTAACTGTTAGAAGTATTTGAAGATTGTGGAAGGATAACAATGAAATAGTCAAACTCTTCTTCATTTCTTTTTTTTTTTTACTTTTATGGAATTTCATTCAAACTTATTGCATATTTATAACGACGATGCATGGACGATTTCCTTCGGTTTATTCCGAGTAAAATTATATTCTATAAATTATATTACATTGACTACATTTTCATCGTTACGTTTAGATTTTAAATGGGGTGGGCTTTGCAATAAATTTATCGAACACTTTAAGTTGGGGAATTGTAATCCAGGTGATTAAAGTGGCTTCTAAATTCGGATTCGTTTTCTAAACAAGAAGTCTATGATCGAAATTTAAGTCTGGAAAACGCAGGGAAAACGCATTTCTGGCCAACAGCTGCTTTATCAGGTTAGACGTTTGAGTCTCTCAATCTCAGAAATACTCTGTGTTACTGTTCTTGTTGCACGTAAAAGTGCCTGAAATAAAAAGTCCACTTTAACGAATACAAAAGTGCCACTGACGGAGAGGGTGAACGTTTGACAGCATAGTTTGCACGCTATGTTAGCAATATTTAGCATTGCTTCGCTCACAAACGGGCTAATAAGAGTCGGTTTTAACAGTCAGACATTTCCAGTGAAAATTAAGACAACTGTGTACATACATGAGGCGCGGTCGGTGTCTTCGTTTTGCAATTATTTAAGATAGAAAGCTAAAACCCGTCTTTTTATCAACTCTGGGAAAGCTATCGCTACCCACCAATAACACTGAGGCAGGTCCTTCTCCCTTTACTGTCCGACCGTAAAAGCAGTCTTTGGGTATTTCGTTCCGCCAGTTGGGAACTCAACAGTTGGAACAGATTTCTTTCTCTTTCTCTTTCTCACTTCGATGTAAACGGTGAAAAAGAGGGTTAGAAAGAGATCTAAAAAAACTTTATTTCGAAGTATCATGTCCAGTTTTCGCACCATTTGAATAATAGATCAAACACGAATGTTTTAAAAATATGAATTTCTCAGATTAATTTATTTATGAGTCATGTTTAAAAACGACAGAAAATATGAAATTGAAAACATGCAAGCTAATTAGTAAGTTATATCATAGTTACATCATAGTGTATCATTAGTAAAATGACTTGGAAAAATATTTTAATTATTAATACAAGAGGATTATTTGCAGTCCATGATAACTCATATTTTATTTACATTGCAACACAAGCAGCACATTGGTTGTTGAAAGCAAGCTACTAAAAAAAAAAATCCAAAGCACATTTTCAAAAAAAAAAAAAAATTAAACCAGAAGCATCCCTTAGGCTGAAATATCATATATCTGAGAATATCTGCTAAATAATGAGACCCTAAAGACTGCCTTGGGTAAATAAATGTTCTCTCATTATTGCCTGATTTAGTTTTTTTTTCAACACCAGATGTTTTCCACTGTTTAAAAGGTCAAGTTGAACTCAGAAGCCTTGCTGTAATTGCTGTTATGATATTGTTCACTTTGATTATAATTCTATCATCACACTATATTGTGTAAGTATACCCTGCTGTGATTCCTAAATTTCTCCTTTTTTAGAGTTTTCACAGAGTCTTTTTTGTATATTATCATTGAAAGAAATGGCTATTATAATCAATGCATTTGTGTTTTATGTCATGACTGACTATTCTGAATAATATCTTCTGAAATGAACTGTCTTCTCTCAGACATCCACTAATTAATGGATATTTTATTTTTTTCCACACCATACTCTTTAAACCCCTATTCATGATAGTGCCATTTCCCAGTTTATCAAAAACTTGTCAAGAACAACAACCACACCACCTTTTAACCAGCTATATCAATATCTTTTCCTTCATGGCTTGATCATGTCTACACACCTGAATGCTCCGTATTGCTGCCAAGTTATTGGATGATCAGATAACTGCATCAAGATGCAAATACGGTGTACCTAATGGTGAAGAGGTTAAGTGTAATCTGATAAATGATTTCACGGGATTGTATTGAGACTCAGCAGTGGCTCAATTGGTGGAGCTGGTCATTTTTGATATACCATTTTGCTCTGTCTATGTGCCAAAGTGTCCTTTGTAAAGATAGTAAAAGATTTTAAAGACAGTTGTCAGAACTGGTGTGTGACTGTGTCATTGCCATTTAAAAGTCAAAGAGTATTTACAATTTACTTTATGCCTTGAAATATTCTATTCTAGTAGCATTCTCCTCTTCAGAAATCTTGACTCTGTAGCATTTTAGTTCATTGACGTCTCTCTTGAGCTGTAATGACAGCAGCTGCATCCCCATCTTGTGGCTTTCCCCGTAAAGGGCACCCACAATAGAAAACAACTTTTATAAAACGATTGAATTAGTAATTAGTTGCTTTGCTTCTTTAAATGACAAGCAATTTAGGTTCTTAGAGCTGATGAAATTTAAAAAAAAATACACACAATTAACAAAGTTTAAAAGACTTGAAAGGAACGAGTGAGGTCCAGTGAGGCTGGGCTCCATCAACATAAAGTATGTGTAGCTAAACAAAATATAATAAAATACAACACGTAACTCATACATGATGAACGTAAGGATTTCAAGTTTTCCAATGATTTTTATCATTAGTATTGTCAAATCTGTTTCCCATCCCTGATATACATCTTTAATGTGAGGGGGGCATGGGACACGAAAAAACTGAGCAATTCATGCTCCTGGACACGATTCAATAGATTCATTTACGCGACTCATAGCATGAATTGCCGTGAGACTGGGTTGCATCTTCATGCTTTACTGTTAGAGTGGAGGTTGGCGCTTGACTTGAACATAGGGTCCTCTTGGTATGAGGCAAGAGCACTACTTCTTTGTGCAGCTCTCCGATTGAATACAGCACAACAAAATCATAGATGACTTCATTAGAGAGGTAGACAATTTTAAGTGTATATACACAATGCTCTTTTTTTTAACATTGCAGTTCAAGTCTTTCATGTTCAATCAAGAGCTTAAAATGGTACAAAGGTAAGTGGTGAACTGCCAGAGGTTAGAAAAGTTAAGGTTACTCCAAAACTTAACTTAATGTATTTGGATTAAATAATGCAATGAGTCCTCATGAGATTCTCCCCACATGCTCATAATGAATGTAAAAAAAAAAACACTACATGATTAAATAGAGAATAAAGAAAGAAAAAGAGACAAACTCATATTTATTGTTGTCTGATTTTCTTCCTGTTTTTCTTCAGGTTGTGTTCTCCATGTTCAACAGATTGTTATGGTATATTAAAAATGACAACCTCTGGTGGCAAAGAGACGAATAACATGAGAAGCCTGTTTCGAGCAAGTGACTCAAAAAAAAAGCTTGTTTACTTGAGACTTTATTCACATCACAAAGGTGCAAAGTACAGCACAGTTCCATCTTACATAATTTACATCAATTTAGCTATAAAAGACTGGGTACTAAGAAATATGTTCAAGTCATTTTCTACCAATTAGTCCTGTGAGGAGGAGTGTGTGGAGGGTGGAGCTCCTAAAAAGACTCCATTCAGAGACAAAGCAACCTTGTACAAACCCACCCACTTCAGCAAATATAAATTTACTGTAATTTTATTATTCCAGTGAGTCAGCACTGTGGTCTATTTACTCATAGAAACACTGAGCTCACTGAAACTCGGCATGGAAAGGTGAAAGACCTGTTTGTTGGAACATCTGGGCAGCGTCCTGAATGACGACATTCCGACTGATCTCCAAGTTGTAAGAGAAACATTAATCCATTACAGGTGGAGAAGCTAATACCCAGCACGTTTTATTTCTGGCAGGTAGTAATGTGAGTACAAACGCTCAGACATGGTGCTTACGGTTTAATATCAAACATGTCAAACAGCACAGGGTTGGCCGATGGGCTTGTGCTGCACATTCTTGCTGACATTGCTGCTGTCATACTGATAATGACCACTAGAGGCCACAAGAAATCTGATGTTGAGCTGTGTCAAAATATCAGGCGTTGGATGCACACAACAAATTTTGATGATGGCACATTCATTCATAATGAAAAACATGGCGATTTTAAAAGAAAGTCTCAGTCTTTGGTTTATTTTTCAGCAGATGACATTAAGTTTGAGAGGCACAGCCCCCGCGTTTACAGCAACAACAACATAAAACAAGTGCACAAATGAAAGCAGTCAAAGTTGGAATAACAGAACAGAAAAAAAACAAAAAAAACAAACAAAAAAAAAAAAACGAACCAACAACTGTGATGACTGAAATTTCCTCTGAAGTTACAGACATGAAAGAAGTTTGTCATACCCATGCCACAGAGAGTCTGTGCACTGCACAGCCTTGTGGAAGGTGAATAAACACAGAAAAGAAAATATTAAAACCAGCAAACATAACAGTCTGGGAGTCACATCATCTTGCAAACATTTGGAGTTATTAAAGGGATTTTTGTGTGTTTCTGCTGATGCTGTGCAGAGAGGCCTTCATCTTTACCTTGTTACCTGTTAAATTTCATAGCTGCATACACTTTTTACCTTGAACAGAGAAGCGAATGAATGCAGAATCATCCTGCTTTCTAAAAGTTGTTTTTCATGCTGTGTAACAAGAAGAAATGGCAGCAAAGTGCTTCTTTTGAAGGAGGAAATACAAGCCTTGAGATAGACCCAGTGAGTCAGCACGAAGGACAGAAACCATGGGGGAGGTCTGATGATTGACGCAGATTTCGGAAGGAAAATTTGCCCCGTTAACTCTGCCGAAGGGGTATTTCCCTACTGAAGTGCTTTCTTTACAATATGACAGAAAAGCAGTGAAGTGTTTGGGTTAAGAGGCCTTTCATTTTTTGTTACCTGACTTCTTAAGTTTTGTTTGTTTTTACAGGATCCAACGGTGTGGTGTGCGTGGATCAGCCATAACAATATGACCGCTACTCTTGTGCAGGTCCCCCTTTCAGTGCCCTGACCAGTCTGAATCTCACGTTGAAGCTTTCTGTGAAGAAAACTGGTCAGCATGACCAACCCAACTGTCCTGGACATATGCAGGCTCACACACAGCAAACTGTGATGCTTTGTTTTCTATGGCACCTCTTTTTTTTTGTCCTCCCACTACCAGCATAACTTGAGCTGCAGTTTGAGCCACAGGAGCTCGTCTGCTGGAACGAACCCTCAAGTCAGCTGAAACTTTAAACTCCCTCCTACTCATTTTTAGGCATGTGGAAACACATGGACCTATGGCCAAGCCTTTTTATACATCGATTTGAGGACAAAATGTACATAGTACTCACTGCCTAATCTCAACTTCCATGATATAGAGATAATCAGAGTTGTTCCCTTCTTTTCAGTGGTCATAACATCATGACTGATTGACATAGAGCCACACAGAACAAGGCATTTCTTACCATCTTTAAAAAAATACTCCCAACACTTATTTCACTAAACAAATTATATTACAAAACACGCAATTAAAATAAAATAGACATTACTATTAAATTTAAAATATATTAGGGGAGGGCTGAGATTCAATTGGGTAAAAATCACATTGCCATGACATAGCACCATACCTTCCAGCAACTTAACTCCTAAAAACCTTCTTTACTACATTCTTTACTTTTTTACTGTGCTGTTTATCTTGTTTGAAAATTAAGCAGAAAAATCCTTCTTTTCATTTCTCAGTGAGGCTTGGACACTGTTGCTTTTTGGGTATTTGATTGCATTCTTCTTCTGGCTTTCACTGTAGTGATAAGAAAACAAAACAAAAGAGAAATTATTGTTAAATGGCGGCTTGTCTCTGAGACAGTTATCCAGGCTGCGTCAATAGCTGTGTGTATAAAGACTCACCATCAACACACTCCACCTGGGGTTTCTCCCACTCCCCATTCGACTGACAGCGGATCACAGGTATGTGGCGCTGTCGAAATCCTGGGTTGCACTGATAGCGGACGATGGAGTTGACAGGATACACAACCCTCTTTTTTCCAAATGTACGAGAATGTTCCACTGTTGGTGGGGCACCGCACGACGCTGTCAATGGAAAATAAACGAGAGAACTTTGTCAGAAGCAAAGAGGCGGCGTAAATTAGACCGAATCTCTGACTGAAGTCCAAAGTGTGAATACTAGAAACGTGACTTTGAACCTCAGCCTGACTGTTGCTTTTTAACGAGTTTTCCTCCACAGACTAAAACATGTGGCTGTAAAGGTTTTGCTGAAGACCTACCCGTGCCTTTCTTGCATGTGAATGGCAGGTGATAATTGCAGGGCACATCGTTCCACTGCCCGTTCTCGTGACAGATCATCACCACACAGTCTTCCTCTGCGTTGGAGTAGTTATCTGGCTGATTTGGCCTCCAGTTCTCGTATTGCTGAATAAGAAAAGAGTAGAATAAAGTAAATCAGATGTGCTATGTATGATTCTCTATTGTTCTATGGTGAAGTATTTGCATACAGGACATTGACCCACAGCGATAAATAGAGCAGGTTTAAATGACAGTTTAGAATTAAATGGTATCGAGGTAGTTTCAGAAGTTTCATTATAATGCTCATTTGAAATCACAAATGTTTAATTTATATAGAATTTAGCTCCCAATTTTGGTGTATTTTTTACAGTGAGGGTTTTCTCAAGTGTCTTTTGTTGTTTTGTGTTTGTGCCGCTTTGGATTTTGTGTCTATGTTTCCTGGGGAGGTATTCACAGTGGCTTTCATTTATCTTTCTGGATATTTTGTGTCAAACTATTGGTGTATTTTCTTGATAAGTCTTGTGTCACTTGGCATTAGTCAGGTTCCTGATACGTGTGTGCGGAGCGTTTTCATTTGCAGTTTCTCTCCTCCAAGTTGCCAGAAGCACTGATCCTGTCGGGACGAGGCCTTTCTCCATTGTTATTTAAAAACTCTAGAAGTCATCCTCTCTTCTTCAAATTCAAAGAATTAGTCAAAACCCTCTTGTTCAACACTTCTTTCCACAGCTGACAGCTCCTCCTCCTCATACCTCCTCCTCTATTGTGCTCTTTCATTTTTTTCACAATTATGTAAGACATGTTTGAGTACTTAAAAAGTGCAACATAAGTGTCATCTGTTGTTATTATTAGTGTCTTGTGTCTTCACCCTCCATGTGCCTAACTTGATTATGCTTGAGTGCTGTCAGCTGTGACTCATTAACACTCATAGTCTATATATATGTGTGTGTGTGTGTGTGTGTGTGTGTGTGTGTGTGTGTGTGTGTGTGTGTGTGTGTGTGTGTGTGTGTGTGTGTGTGTGTGTGTGTGTGTGTGTGTGTGTGTGTGTGTGTGTGTGTGTGTGTGTGTGTGTGTGTGCGTGTGTGTGCAGCATCCTCGGTGTTGTCATTTGCCAGTCTGTTTCTCTGTGACTGTGCAGTGTGTGATTTCAACCAGCTCGGACTTAAAACTAGTCAGTTTTGATAATATCTTTGATCAAAGTTGAACTCTCTGGTCTTATGTCAGAAAGTGAGACAGGTTTGAGGACAATCCGGGATTGTATTCTGACAGTGTCGGCAATTTCAAAACAGCCACCTCACGACACTGCTGTGAGCCGCAGCTACTAAAAACCAGTAGATGTGCAGCACAGGTGAAATACTGAGTCACATCCACAGCCTCATTTTTATACTGTTTTTTCCCCCAGTACTTAAACAACAGAAACTACATTTTCTGCTCAACGTTTTCTCAAATGTTTCTGCTGTGACCGAGAGGTTTAGCGAAGTTACACTGTGTGTACCTGTGTATCGTGTGTGTGCACACCAGCATCAGCGCATCAACATTTGTTTGAGTTGTGTGGTTTGCAACAACGTTTTAAAAAAATATTCAGCTTGGAACAGGTTGAACTGTCTTGTTTTCTGACGATTATGGGTATTTCAAGTGTCTCTGTGTCAGTTTTGATGTTCTTGCACAAATTTGATGAAACTATAAGAGAAATAAGGAGATTTAACAAAAAAGATAACACAATTTTAACAATGGCCTTTGATGGAAAAGTGGCTGCTTCCCCATTGCAGGTGATCAACACAAAAGCTTCTTCTGATCTCTCCACATCTTGCTGCCTGAGGGACCGAACTGTGACTCTTTCTCACTTCAGTGATGTAAAAGTCAGATTCATATCTGATTTGGGACCACATATGAAAGCAGACTGGATACAATATGAAATAATTAGATTTGTGATTTGGGACTGGGGTAAAAGAAATCAAATATGCAGCACATATGTTCATAAGAAGTCAGATTTGGGTTAGTTTCATCTGCAGTATCACATCACTTGTGTCATTGCGAAACATCCTTTATCACATCATCTGGCACTGTGTGCAGTTTCTCTGTGTATACCTATTGCATATTATAAAGAAACTAAACAAAAGTCTTGAAACAGGAGTAAACTGGTGTCTTTGCTCACCAGTTGAGTGCCGTCTGTCCACTGGAAGTCGTTCTCCACCATCTTATCATTCAGTCCAATCCAGTGGTAGTCCTGTGCTTTGGCTGTAGAAAGAAAAAGAAGCCTTTCCATTAAATCTCTTCTGAGTCTTTCTCTCTGTCAGCACATGAACGACAATCACATCTACTCACAGTTGACAAACTCCTGTTCTTCTGGTGTGTTGATGCTGACCAGGTGGGCGTTTAGGTCCCGGCAGCGCTTCTCGGCATCCAGCCACATCTCTCTGTCAGTGAAGTGAATGTAGCAGTTCTCCTCAAATCGAGTCCAGCCGTCCTCACACTGCCCGTACTCTGCAGTCACAACAAAAGTGTGTCAAAAAGAGAGGCAAAACTGTTATTTCAGAGAAGATAATACATTTGGGAAAAAACATTTTAATTTGTTAAAGTAGAAAATTAATTGTTCCCAAGTGTAAATGAGAAAGATTGATTGTTTCCATTCAGGAGACCTTCTTAAGGGAGGAGGCAAAGGCCACAGAGAGGACCCTGGGTTTTACCTGTTTCAAATTAAAATTAGACTTAAACATAGCAAACATAATCACCAATTTACAGACTTACAACATGGGAAAATACCGCTGCTTTAATTTACACCAATATTGTATGATAAAAAAAAAACCAGTGTCAGGATTTTACTGTAATGTTTTATTGAATCATTGGTTGAAAAGAAGTCTGCAGCATTTCACAAAGAGTCTGTTGGTTTCTTTCAACCTTCTGTAATCTTGAAAATGTTGCTCCGATTGATGAGATTCCACTTTTTTTTTTTTCCGAATTCATGCTGTGGTCTAGTATCGCTGACAGTGAAACATGTCAGGTCTCCCAAGATAAAATGGAAAATTACACATAATGCTCCATTACAGCCAGGAGGGCCAAGCCCAAGTTTCCGTTTTTTCTTCCGTCACTGTCACATTCAAAGGCTTCATTCATTCTACTCCTCCACCGTAATTACCTTGTTTAAAGGGTCAGTTCAACCAAATTGCACAAAACATGTACCAAAATGCACATGTATTTTTTGCTTACTTCTTTCAACCACACAAACATCTGTGATTTTATTCGTCACGTCCAAGATTTGATCTATCGAGGCTCTGATACAGCATGCCAACAACTTCACCTTGACTACAGTGTACAACATGTACTGAGGGAACATTTTGTTAACAAAGATGAGAAGAGGAGGACGGGGTCAAAGAAGCAGATCTTGGTTTGAAACGGTGTGAAAGACGATCGGTAGTTTAAACTTGTAATTGAGTGAAAAAGAAAGAGTACAAGCTCAGACAGAAAAGACGAAAGTGAAAATCAATTAGGGAAATAAAAATGTATCATAAAGATGGCTAAATGCTCCGTTTTCTATCATTCACAAGGTATCAGCACATTATTGCAGCGTGACGATTTAAAGCTGAAATCATCTTTTCAGGAGGGAGGTGAACAGAGTTAGAGTGGAAGGTGAGAAAATATGAGTCAACAAATATCAGATGAGGCAACAACAAGAACGGATGGGTTATTCACTTGATAGAAGGTCAACGTCCACAGAGAGGAAGGGTTATACAACAAACTTGCGTTTGAAAATCGTAACTCAGCGACGAGGAGGCAGAGAGACGCTTGCTTAAATACACTAGTAACAAGAAAAATAGTGAAAACTGCTGCTTGGTAAAATAAACAAAAACAAAACCTAGTGTGGGCTCTGAAATGTAAACAAGGAAAAAATGGTTCATTTGCATCTTCTTGTCTGGGGTACATGCAACTATGTTTTATGTTGAGTTTAAGAGATGCAAATAATGCAAATTTTGATTTAAATGAAACGGTATTTCAGTAGAGTTTTACTGAATTGGTAAAAGGTAGTCTTAGGATGGTGGAGTGAGCAGAACATCTCAGAGATAAAGACAATGAATACAAAGAGAAAGGTGCAGAGGCAAGGAGTCAATACACCTCAGGAGAGAAAACACAGAGGACAAGGACAGTATTTATATCTTTGAAAATCAACTTGAAAAACAAAAAGTCAAGATTTTCTCTATGTATTATGTTCCCCGAGAGTGTGCTCAAAAAGACACAGTAAAGACAAAACAGGGAGGAGAGAGGAGTAATAGAAAATCAGCCAGTATTGCACAAAAGATATACGACACTGCCTTTAACAGGCAAATAAACCCAGTTCCTTCAGAGAAGCACGTCCATCAAAATAAGACAAAACTCTGCAGTAACTTGTGGAATTGTTCCATATTAAATGCTTTACAAATTAACCTGAAATCCACTCCATGTCATTTTATTGAGGTCACGTTGAATTCTATCACAAAATCAACCAAATCTCTTATCTTTCAAAAACGAAAAGCCTCAAACAATCAGTTGAAACAACAAATATCTTAAACTTTCGCAGTGATATTATATATCATCGGAGCACTTTCCCTTGAATTGCATTATTTGTTCATTTCTACTTTTTTCCATCAAAGATCACATGAATGTGTCACAAATTTGTTTCTGCGAATTAGCAACAAAGCAAAAATTTCACAAAAATAATCCTCTACAAGACATCGGAAGCATCATGGTTTGCACCACTTCATTTCTCAATTTGTGGACACAGTATTTTTGTGCCTTTACATCTTTATATATCTTCCAACAATATTGAATATGTGATAAAAACATGAGAAGTGAAGGTCTTTGCTTCATAATACAGACCTGAAGATATTTTATTTAACCGCCCACCGCTCTCCTCAGAAAAACACAATGAAACGGACTAGTGAAAGAGCGATTGTGCTGCGGGTTCTACTGTATTGCTCATGCATCATGATCAGTGCCGCAGGGGGATAAACCTAATTATCTGAGTTGAAGATCTGTATCAGTGAGGTCTCACCTGCGCACACGTGCCTGTTTCTGCTATTTACTCCTCATCTTTGAAGATAACAAATTGGCCTCCCTGGGCTGTTGGAACGTGCAGGTCAAGATGACCTCCTTCTGTTCTCTTTACTTCTTTGTGTGGAGTAAAAAAGCCCCTAAAGGAGTTCATTTTTAACCTGCTGTGTTTCCCATGAATGTGTAAAGTGTATAGATTACCAGTTTGGCAACTTCATCTTCATTCTACAGATTTTGAGGAAAACTGAGTCACATTTGAACAAGAGCTGATATTTGATTACCTTTCTTAACAATGGGCAGTAACTTAACCAACAGGACGGGTAAAGTATAACAGCCTTTTTATCCCTGAAAATCCAAGGCTTTGTCTACATGGCATCTCAAATGAAAACACATAATTTTTGCACTTTCATTTCAGAAAAGTTTCATGTTTAAACAGCAATGTTCTGAAAATGATTGTCCATCTACACACAAGAACCAAATGTTCTTCAGTCTTCAACTTCTTTACCTGTGTCTGTCTCTGAATGCTATATTACAGTCTGAGTTACAGTCACAAGTAGCTTCAGTGGACTTGTGTTACTTTCCTTGTCGTTGAAACAGAAGGCTGAAGAGGTGCCTGTCAGCAATAGCATTATCTAATGCTGTTGTCTGATAATCAGTTCTGCTATTATTACCTCCACCAAGGAGGTTATGTAAGCACGTTGGTTTGTTGGTTTGTTGGTTGGTTGGTTTGTCTGTTAACAACATTACGGAAAAAGTAATGGACGGATTGCAATGAAACTTTGTGGAAAGGTGGTTCTTGGGCTAACTTAGAATCCATTAAATTTTGGTGATGATCCGGATCACTGTCTGGATCCAGGAATTTTTTAAAGGATTGTCTATCATTGAGAGATAGGGCAGTCTTTCACATAGTTGGGCATAACTCAACGATAAATGACAAGGGGACTTAGCAAAAAATTACAGTGTAAGTTCTTCAATGACTCTAAGAGATATCAGCTGCTGATCCAGATCACGGAAGTATTCCGGATACCAGGATCCAGAACAGACAAAAATAGGGGGATTCCGAAGTGTCAGTCACTGTGAGGCAACACATTGAAATATGAACATACAACAAACAGCTTTCTCCCATACATTGTTTGTGTTGGGGAGAAATAAAATGTTTTTTAGTATATATGGTGTTCTTATTGTTGTTGGTGACTGATTTGAGCTGTGGCGGAGGTCTGCGCTCTCTGAGTGCCAAATTCCAGTTTCAGTCAGCTCCTGTTTACTGCAGGATGAGTTGGCTCATTCATTGTGAACAAACTCAGTCCTCAAAACGGTAACAGGAAAGATGTTAAATTAGACTGCGTCAATTGTAATTTGATTAATATTGTCAAGAGCTGGCTGTAGTTTTTCTCAGTTGGTTTTCAAGTGTTTTTCTTAAATAACTTAGAGAATTTCCTGCAGAAAAAAGATACATACATACAGTGTGATGATGATGATATATTTGACTGTTGACTCTTACTTTACTTTTACAATACAATTGGCATTTTTGTAATTTTATCAAATCAGAAATTCTGCCACAACAGCTCACAAACGCAACATCAAGACCCAGTTTTAAACTGGGACTTTTTGGTTTGTTGAACTGTAAAAATTACAAAAGGCCTCAAGACTTTACCTGGGCTACTATGCAAATTACAGGAAAAGGATGAAAAAAAGTATCCATTCTATAAGCAGATGTAATTATGATGTAGTTAAATAATCCAGTTTGCACTTTTTTGTTAAACTGTTCAATATTTTGAGAAGTGAATCACAAAAAAGTATGGCCTGATTTGTGATTTGAGTGAACTGACCCTTTTTCCATTGTACGGAAACAGGTTCTTGCAAACCAGGTGAAAAGATGTAAAGTCATGTATCCATCTTCTACCAGTAATGTAGAAGAGCTCCTCATGATTTTATGTTACGCTGAGTTGCAATGCCATCTCCTGGTGGCATTCTGCATCTCTCTGATGTCTTGTTTTTGACAGCCTGTTGTTAGTATTCATTAGCTGAAGCTGATCTCCTACCAATCTCACAGCGTTCTCCTCCGTAGCTGGGAAGGCAAAAGCATTTGAAAGAGTCTGCAGTCTCCACACAGGTGGCTCCATTGGCGCAAGGGTTGGAATAGCATGGATCTACCTCTGCAAAAAAGTTGGGGGAGGGGAGGCGGGTCACACTACTGTTTCAGCAAGGAGGTGAGGAGGGGAGGGAGAAGGACCTGCGATAGCAGGACTATCACTTCTCCAGAGTTAGTAAAAAAAATACTGAAACTGCTGCTGCAACAATTTGTGTTCCAACTTTGACTTAAGGCATACTGTAATTTCTTTTATAAACAGGGATGTATCGATGCATATTGAGATGTGGATCAATTATGTGTATTTTTTAACAATAGAATATGTTCACATGCATAAAGGTCTTGTTAGGAATGCGTTCAATTTTAACCCCTGCATGTTCAGTGCATTTCTAAACCTCGACAGCACACTTTCGAGCAATCATGTGAGGAAATTACTCTCTAGGTAAACTTATAATGAAAATGTTGCAGTGTATTTGGTTGCCATAAGTCAGTGATGGAGAATCCGCAATCAGTTCCAACAGAAAGTCAGTATTTTTGCAGGAATGAGAGAAGCACTCATATGATGCCAGAGTCATACATATGTTGCCTCACATTCAGCATGCACACACAGCAGAGCAGAGGCGGCGTACTGGCATAGCAAAACCAAAAACAATACACAGACTTAATTTATCCTCACAGCAAGGCTGATGTATATTTGGCAAACACCTTAACATTGAAATCTGATGCACAACACAAAGAGACCCATAGCCAGGCACAGACAAAATTGAATGAAAACAAAAACGAAACACCACACAATATTATGCAAACACATTGGCACAGGAGAGTACGGGGAGAAAAGACATTTTAAATTAGGTGAGTTTTATTCATGAAGACATAATAGAGTCAATCAAGCTCTTAAAGACCTTGGCTGGAAACAAACAATTGAAAACATGCAAGCATAAGACAAACATCAAATTGACACAGGCAACATCTGTCAAGGCTTTATGAAAAGACTTTAATGAGATGAATTCAGGAAAAGAAAAGAGATTATATTACCCACTAGACTCACCACAGATCGCACCTCCATCCTCTACGATGCAGGAAACATTACCACAGGGATTCGGTTCACAAGGGTTAACAAGTCCTTAAGAAACAAGTACAATTATTCTGTCATTTACTGGATACACAACAACAACAACGAAAATGATCTATGGAGTGTTTTGAATGCTGTCCCAATTTTCCCTCCTTGTAAAAAAGGCTTCTAATATGTCACCTGAACATACTGTCCCACAGACAGTCTGTTATGTTTAACCGTAAAGCAGTTGTCAAAGACGTGATACTGGTAGCAGAACATACAAAGGCATCCTTCAAAGAAGGGGTTTACATACCTTCCACATTGCCTGGTGCTGTTTCAGGGGCTGATGTAGTAGCAACAGGTGGAGCTGCCAGTCCTGCAGGGACCAGTATCTGGCCCACAGTCACACTGACGACACTGTTGGTCTCTGAAGTTGTTATGGTCTCTTGCACAGCCTCTTCTGGTCCTGTGCTGATAACTGGTAAAGTCTGATCTTTGACTGATGTGGGGACTGCTGTTTGCATTGGTCTGATGGTGGTCTCTGGCAGTGCCTGCTCTGGGCCTCGTATAGACTTTGGCAGATTCTCTTCTTCTGTGGTGGTCTCTATCAGTACTTGTTCACTGATTTGAGAATATAAAGCCCCTTCTGAAAAACTTCCAGAAAGAGCTCCTGAAAAAACATTGCTGTTTGTGGACGAATCTCCGCTGCCAGAGTAAAAGCCACTGGCGCTTCCCGCTCCACTGTAGTCCACTGAGCCCTGCCCAAGCTCCATTGAAGGTGTGGCGTCTCCAGCTACTTTTGGCATTCGGTCTACAGTCAGGAAAGTAACACTACCTTCTTCTCCACTTCCAGTAGAAGATTCCAAACCAGAAACCAATCCAGACATCCCTGATCCAGACCCAGAAACAAAGCTTAGGCTTCCATATCCAGACAAATGTTCACCACTTCCGAGTCCAGAGCTGTAGAGTAAAAACCCAGAGGCCTCCTGTTCTCCAGAGGATGAGCCCGTGAGCTCAGTGTATCCCGATCCCACAAAGATCACATTTGAGTGTAACTCTGAGTCACTTCCAGAGGCTGAGCCACTGTGATCGCCACTGAGAATACCAGCTCCAGAAGCATCTCCAGAGCCACTGAACATCAGAATGTCTCCAGCGAGCTCGAACTCTTTGCTGATAACAGGGGTGGAAGCTTCAGTCACTGAATCATTTATCTGTAAGATGTGAACATGTCCACTTTCTAAAAGCTCTCCAGACTGCCCACTTCCACTTTCAGATGGGAAGCCACTAAATCCAGAGAGGTCTTGGTTGGTCAGGAAACCAGATGACATTCCAGAGAACTGTCCCCCTTCCCCAGAGCTAGACCCGGAACCAGACCCGGAGAGATCCCCACTACCACTGAAGCCTCCAGAGTCTGCATCAAGAAAGATAAAGATTTCTGTGGTTCCCTCTCCAGCTTCTTGATGGTCTCCTGGAGATGACCCTTGCACTAAAAGAGAGTTATTGATATTTGAGAAGGAAACAAAGATTCCAGATCCTTCTCCACTGAGACCTGATCCTGAGGCTTCTGCACTGCCAAGGCCAGATTCTCGACTCGGAAGTTCAGCACTTGCACTTTCAGAGTCTCCAGATCCAGACGAGTCTCCAGACTGAAACACACCTCCAGTTGTGAAATACTGTCCATATGTAGCCTGGTCTCCAGAGCCAGACAGAGTTCCAGAGCCAGACAAGTCCCCAGAGTGAAACATCACCCCAGTTGTCGAATACTCCTCAGCTGTAGCTTCACTTCCTGAGCCAGACAAAGCTCCAGAGCTTGATGAGTCTCCAGAATAAAATAAGAGTCTAGAAGTGGAGTTTTCTTGGGTTATATTTCGCTCCCCAAAACCTGAAAGGTCTCCAGAACCAGACTGACCTCCTGAGAAAGCTATTTCTCCAACACCAGACTGATCCCCTGAGGTGACTGGATCTCCAGAGCCTGACAGATCTCCAGAACCAGACTGGTCTCCTGAGTTAACTGGATCTCCGGAGCCTGATGAATCTCCAGAACCCAACTGGTCTCCAGAGAATGATGGATCTCCAGAACCAGACTGGTCTCCTGAGTTCATGGAATCTCCAGAACCGGACTGGTCTCCTGAGTTCATGGAATCTCCAGAGCCTGTCAGATCTCCAGAGTAACCTCCAGAATTCCCATCAAGCCCAGACCCTGAGCTGAATTGTCCTGAGCCTGAACCAGACCCAGAAATGTCCACAGGGATGGGAGTAACAATTGATGGACCCGCTGAAAAAACATACCAATGAAAGATTTTGTCACTAAAAAAAGGAAAAGGCAGGAAAACAATGTGCTATACAAAGTACTATATAAAATGATTAGAACTTACCAGGCTTCAATAAATCGGTGATTGATGTCATGTTAACAACAGCTTCCTCAATGTCTGTGATGTTCAGTCCACTTTCATTCGCTATCTGCTGAATATCCACTGCAGGGTTTAACAGTGAGAGAAATTATAATTTTGTCTGATTAGAACAATAAAACACGTTGGTTGAGTAGTTTACCTCTGAAGCAGTATGCATCATATCTGGCATTGAGTTCAGGATAGCCTGTCTGGTCGGGGTGAGTGTACACAGTGTGCACGCCTGGTTTCCCGGCGCCACACTCAGCACGGGGGTTGTTGATGGGATAACGGACGCTGCGATCCACAAGCCAGCCCGCTCGACACTTGTCAAAGCCCATTTTCCAGGCTGCGTGAAGCTGTCCGGTGGAAGCTAACAAAGCATTCCTGTCTTGACAGCTCGAAACAGCCTCATCGTAGGTGAAACCCTCAGCAGATCCCACATGGAAAACCTCCCCTGAGAAGGAAACATTTGTCATCACATTATAAAGTCTTCAGTAAATGGAAGATCCATATCATAGAGATAAGGTCCACACGATATGTTTGAACCTTCATTGAAATGTATTAAAAACATACAATAACTGTTGCATTAATTCATGGCAGGTCTCTGGTCTTGAACCTGGTTCCACGAATGTGAAAAAAAGTCTGATCCTTAAATTGTCCATTAATTCATTTGGTTATTCTGTCTGAAACCATATTCAAAAGACTTTGATTTTCCCAAGACTTTTATCTCTCCGCAGCATATGGCTACAGTTTTATCTATTTTGTCAAAGCATTACTTTTTGTAGTTATGAGTAAAAAATGTATTTGTTATACTGATAACAGTTGAATATTTGAATATACCTAAAAACAAAGATAATTTGTAAATTGTATTTTTTAATCATTTTACCAATAACATGTCTTTTTAATAGTATTTACACATTTTACACTGTAAAACTGAAATCAGCACAATACCCGTTGTGATGTACACAGAACAACGATTTTCAATGTTTTGGCTAGGGCAATGTTATATTTTCTGTTACTTTTACAGGAAAAACAGCTAAATTATATGCATGCCATTTATCAAGAGTAATTACTTTCTTTATGTTGGTTTTAAAGGGGACATATTATGCTTTTTCACTTTGTGAAGAGTTTCTTTATAGCAGTATGTGTTGCTGTAGCCTCATTATGACGTTCAAATTTGAAAATTGTCTGTTTCCTCCCTGTCTTGCTGCACCACATTTTGTGAAAATGCCTGTTGAAACGGTCGAGTTTGAGTTGGGTCCGCTTATCCTGAAATAAGTGGATTTAACTCCTCCCCCTGACTGTGCCTCCACCGTGTGTGTGTGTGAGAGTGGGCGTGGCCAGACGCGTTCATGTGCATACAGGGAAGCAGGCTCAGAAACGGCCTGTTCTGAGGAAGGCTCCTCAGAGCGATTTTTCAGACCGCTAAAACTCCAAACAACGGATGAATTTGGGGCGAACAAACTTAAATACTATGTTTTTGGGCTTCAGAGAAGCCCAAATATGACGTGACTGAAAAATAGCATAATATGGCCCCTTTAAGGTCTTTTTGTTTTTTGTATTCAATCATTTAATTTAATACACTGAGAGTGTAGTTGCAATAAGAAGTCTAACTTTTTAGAAAAGAAACATTATATGCTATTTATTACCTTTGAGACCGTCGATGTAGCAGAACACATCATATTTCTCATCTGCTGGCATCAGACCATACGATCGGACACCCGGTTGATCTCCAAGATCTCCAGCACACCTCTCTCGTGGGAAAACAATGGGATACCTGAAATTTTAAGATTTTGATAATCATAACCTGAGATGAGAATTTTTCCCATCCTGAACCCTGAGGCATATTTTTTTTTTTTTACATCAGTTAATCTTATTTACTAACAGTGTCAGACAGAAAACTGCAATTTCTTAAAACACAGTTAAAAGACAAAAATGCGTTTTCAGAAGTAATGATAATATGATTATAGCAAAGAGCAAATAATAATCAACACATTTCTCATGCTGATCAAATAACTCACTCTGAAGAACTGTTTTGATTTACCTTACGCTCTGGTCTCGCAGCCAACCAGCGTCACAGTGGTGATATCCAGCCTCGTATGCTGCCTGCAGCTGCTGCGGTGTGGCGATGGAGGTGCCGACACTCTGACAGGCCAGCTGGGCCTCAACAAAAGTGAAGGCATAGCGGCCGGCGATGGAGCGATAGTGGAAGACCACGCCTGCACACAGAAACAACAAATTCCTGTGTGGCATATCGCTTAAACTGACACTCTCTGAGGAGGAGATCATAACATGCACCGCCACTTCCGACACTGACCAGTTGGCGGCATCACAAATCCCACTTGTGGTGGGAAGAGGATTGGTGCTATCAGGCTCGGGACGATGGGCGTTGGTGGAGTCACTGGCAGCTCGGTGGGGATTTCTGTGTGCACGGCAGTGGGCTGTTGAGTCTCCACCTCGCCGACGGCTTCACTTTCAGTGGTCGTCTTCCTGATGAAAACCTCCGGACGATGAGTCACCGTGGTTATATCCAGGACGCCGCTCCCCTCGATGACGCCTGAACCTTCTTCATCAGGAGAGTCTGGCGGTCACAGAGAAATGGCAATAATTTATTATAACATGTTAAAAGCCTTTTCTTTTTCTTTTTCTTACCTTTTCGAAACTCTATTCTCCTGATTCTTTATTTTTTGAGCGATTGATGGTGATTATATTCTTTTTACAACTCAATAACTCCGCTTGAACTTTTATCAGATGTTGTTGCTTTCAAATATATAAAAATATATTAAAGCTTTTTTCATAAAATTATAAAATGTCTGACTATCTGCATCTAATACATTTTCCAAAATGACAGGATTGTGTGAGATTTCGCACTGATAGAAATTTGTTTTTGTTTACATTCTACAGACGTAGCTGTATTTCATAAAATGTTGATAAATCTGAAAAAACAAAGAAGAAGACTGGAGTTTTCAAGCTTTACTTTTGTTCTGAAGCTTAAAGTTATCAATCGGTGCTTCCTGCTCCCATCCATACTGCAGCATCTTGGTGGCTGTCGTCCATTCTGTCCCTTTCTACCTGGACTACCCTCGCTCTCAAAGTAAGCTCTAGTTCTGATGGAGGTTTTGTGTGCTAAAAGGAAGTTTTCATCCTTGTTTACTTTCACATTTCTTTTTTTTTTTACACTTTATTAAGCTTTGACTTTCCTATAACTCATATTAAATGTTATGCTATTTGTTCATTAGCGCATGGACTCTCAGTGTGTACCTGTGTAGCAGAAGGCATCGTAGCGTGTCTCAGGCAGCGGGTATCCTGTCTGGTTGGTGTGGAGATACACTGTCCGCACACCCAGCAGACCTCCTCCACACTGTGGCCGGCGAATGTTGATGGGGTAGCGGACGCTCCTGTCTCCCAGCCAGCCAGCGTTACAGACGTCCATCCCGCCCTGCCAGGCCAGGTAGAGCTCGCCAGTGGTGGCCAGTCGAGCGCCCCGATTGAAGCAGGCCAGTGAAGCCTCGGAGAAGGTAAACTTTTCTGCGGAGGCTGTGTAGAAAACTCTGCCTGTTCCAGATAGATTTTCATTAGCATTTAATTTTAATAAAGGACTGAGCTTGAAACATAATAAAGTGTTCAAAATTGGGTACCTGTCATCTTCTCAGCAAAGCAGTAAACGTCGTACGTCTCACTGAGGTTTCTGACTCCATATGTCCTGACTCCAGGAAGGTCCTCTTTGTCTCCATAGCAGTTCACACGTGGATCATGGATTGGATACCTTTTGTTGAATTAATGTAATTTAGTGCCTTCAGAATAAAAGGTGACCCTATCCTGCTTGTAAATCCTGCTGTTGGCATTTTCATAGTAATGTTTCCCATCTTGAGATAAACTCACCTCACGGTCTGATCAGATAACCAGCCGGCGTCACATTGGTGGAAACCATCATCAAAGGCAGCCTGGAGCTGTTCAGGTGAAGCCATGACTGCAGCGTTCTGTGAGCACGCTGCCCTCGCCTTCTCAAATGTCAGGCTGTAGCGGCCCATGATGGCTCGATAGTGGAAAACAATACCTGCAGAGGAAAAAAACAACCGGACTTCAAAGGTGAACTCAGTGCCAGCAAATTAAAAAACCATCTGCAAAAGTAGTTTTGGTTTAAATGGAATGACCGTTTTGATCATATTCCATCCATAAAGGACTGGACATCCAAACTCCATCTCTAAGTTTTGTCAATGGACTGTAATCAATGACAAATACGTGTTTTACAGACATAACAATAACAAATATGCATCAATAATTTATTTTTAGGTATGTAGAATGTGGCAAAACCTTGTACTTTTCTTTCCTTACCTTGCAACATTGCTACTGTTATAAACAGTATGGCCGCTTGAGGGCGCATTCATACACCATCCAGTAAATTGCGATAACACTTGATTTTGTTGCATCTCTAAATTTGAAAAGTGATTAGGAAGAGTTTTTATTAACCTTATTGATACACTTGTAATAATTTAATGACTTAAAATCAAAAGTACAAGCTTTAAATCAAAACTAAAATTACAAAGTGCTTTACAACAACAATATTTAAAAAAAACATACATGACAATATTGACAGGGAAAAAAAGCAACAAGATAATATTAGACCATAAGCACAATGTAAAATCTGTCCATCATCTTTAAAGAAAGCTAAATCATTTTTTGCAACAGTTGAGTAAAGCTGAAGGAATTTCTTGTAGTGCACACATAAGATCCATATAGATATTTGTGAAAACTAATCAAAATCCAAAAGTTTCTGTGAAACTCAAATATCTTTGAGTCAATTTCAATTGATGGGTTGACTTCAGTTTCAGTGTCTGATTGCTTCACTGATTCAAAGACTACTTTGAGATTGTCTTATCTGATTTTCCCTTTTGATATAAAAACATAAATGCATGCGCAATACAGCTGTCATAGCTGGCCTCATGACAAATTGTGGAATTAAATTAAACCTCATGTAATTCTTCAAATATGACCATATCTCACGCCGACTTTATGGAACACCTCTTTTGCTTACATACCTTGAACGTTTACGTGGATCAGGTCGTGGCTGTCCTCAATGCCCTGCTGAACCTCGCAGCGATACACTCCTGAGTCAGTGGAGCGCAGCTCAGATATCCGGATGCTGGCGTCCGCTGGCGTCTTTGGGTAGCCAAGCATGTGGACTCTGTCCATGTAGTCCTCTGTGATTCGCACCTCCCCCTCCAGGGCCACGAGGATGGTCGTGGCCTTTTCTTTGGTGACGAGGCTCCATTTAATACGATGAGATAAAGGGGCGATGGTGGGAGCGCCGGGGTCTGGGACAGTGTGGTCCTGTATTGGAGGCAAAATAGTTTAATAGATGACTGAATGTTGTGTGACTGTATTGGCATACAGATGATATTTACTTTTGTCAGGAAAACCACACTTTTCATTGTAAAAAAACATCAGAGCTTTTTAGTTCACCTTTTATTGTGAATTATACTGCAGAAAAGGAATCTGATCATATTTAAAAACCATTGAGAACTGCACACCTCAAAATAACATGGTAGTACCAACGTTCCTCCCAACAGAGGGCGCTGTGGCCCCCCCAGAGGGATGCTCACACTCAGCACATCCTCTGGGTCTGGAAAGAGGACAGAACCAAAGTTAGACTCAGCAGAACCTTCATCACACCTTGAGCCCCTCAGGAGGATTTCTTACCCAAAAAGGACTGCTCCTCTAAAATATAATCAAACATCGCTGAGACGACATTCAGACACAAACAAAGCCCAACGGTCCACCGGATCATACTCAACCTAAAGGATTTGCAAACATAAACCCATCTGTTATTGGTGCATAGATATCAAATTATTTCATGAAAAACATTGAGGCAAAAGACAAAAGTGCAACAATCAGAAGTTTCTCTACTGAGGCATGTTGAATAAGGCCACGTAATCTCACAAACATAACATAACATAACATAACATAACATAACATAACATAACATAACATAGCGAATGCAGCCATAAAACATGTTTAAAAATCCTGACTATAATGCAGTACTGCAGTGGTTTGTACATCTGCCTAACGGAGAGAAGATCCTTGCATTAAGTTCAGGATTTTAGGGATAGTTCTGTGTGGAGTTTTTAAGTTCTTCCTGTGCATGGGTTTTCTCCAACTGTCCAAAAATATGTATTTGAGATAAACTGCTATTTCTAAATTACCAGCAGGTGTGAATTTTGAATTTAAGATACTACCTCTTTGTGTTTGTCCACTGATTGCCTGACAGCCTCTTAAGTGTGTATCCCACCTTCACCCATAGTCACCTGGGACTGGATCTAATGTCAGGCATCGCAACACAAACTTGAACAAAGTGTTTTAGAAGATGAACGGATGGACGGATATACACATGGCTCACAGCGACCATTTCAAGCCTAAGTTGCAAATCGATTTATTCAGTTCATGTTTTTGTTTTCAAGCATACAGTTAAGCACAAGCACAACATGCATGTTGTGATTTCACATAATATTTCATTTCGAGTCAATCTAATCTTGATTGAATGATTTCCTGATGTGAGGATGTGCACTCGTCAGGATTTCCCTTCATTTTGTTTTGTTTTTGTGACTCCTGTCAGCACGTTCTTCTCACTACGCGAAATCAAACCTGTCAAAGAAAAGTGTCCAAACACTTCCCGACCCTGCAGGGAGCATCTCATAGGGATGTTTGGACTTCAGTGACAGTTGATCAGCAGTTGACTGGTGCTGAGACACGGCTCCACACTGCACTCATTCAAACTGTTCTGTGGTTGCGGTCCACTCCCAGTGAGGGGGGGGGGGGGGGGGGGGGGGCATAAGACCAGATCTGTTCCTCTGTTGAAGTCTGTATTATGGCAGCTCTGACGACACACAGGGCCTATGTAAACAGCCCCGAGTGTATTTCAGAGTCCGCCCTTTCCGTCGCGTCTCAACACTGCTTACATTCAGGCCGGAAAGTGTGAGACATGGCGGGGTTTCATCCTCACCTGGACATCTGGTATTTAAGTTTTCTCTATACATGCAGAACATTTACAATGGAAATCTGGACAATTTTTCAGGGTTTTTGTAATTTTTTTAACAAGAAATTCCATCCATGGCATTGTCAATATTCCTTTGAGTGAATATATTATGTATATATCATGTATTTGTAAAATATCAGTCGCAGTTTCCATTAAAAAAAAACTGATATTTATTGTCCTACATGTCTTCCGATTTACAGTGATGCTTTACAAAGACCTTTCCAGACCTGTGGGCACTCAAAGTACTTTTATTTCTCAGAGTTATTCCATTTTTATGACTATTTCACATTTTAGCACATTATTTCTTGTTAATACACCATGCCATTTCATTCTGAATGCATCACTGTGGCACATTGGCTTCTATCAACCAAACACTATATTATGCATGATACAGTTCACAGAAGAATTAAATAAAACCATTTTTTACATATAAGAAATCACCAAAAAGTGTGCTGTAATTGATCTCATATTAACACAAATCCAATTTCTTAAAATCACACAGTGCTCTTAAAAGAAAGTTTCCTTTTCATGAGTGAAAACATGAACCTGCTGACTGTGTCCTGAAAGTATAAAGAAAATCACAAGTATCAAATACACCTCAGGCAAAAAATATATAAAAATATATCACTCACCTTGTTTAGAAACTCTGTCACACCTGTGGATGTCAAACTTCTTCTCTGTGGTGTATTTTTGCTGCCAGTTGTTGAGCTGTGTGTGTAAAACTCTGAACAAGCAGCAGCAGCAGCAGAGAGGTCAGGATGCTGGGTGCCTCTGAGAGGGAGAAAGATCCTGGGACCAGGTATGGCTGTCAAACCTCAGAGGGGGGGGGGGGGGGGGGGGGGGGGGGGGGGGGGGGGGGGGGGGGGGGGGAAGACCTCTGTCAAGCTGCTCAGTCACACACAGGGACTTCTCTCTCCTGATTTCACAATAAATGCTGGACAGCTCTCTGAATCAGTCCACAGAAGGTCCAGTGCTGCTGAAGGTGGCTTTTTTTTTTTTTAACAGCAGTGTGTTGACATGATCTGGGTTAATGAGGCCACAAAAATAACAACCACTTTTTTGTTTAATTATCGAGTGTCTAAACTACATGGCACCTTTAGAGTCCTGATATAAATACAGTTTTCTGGATATATTTTCTGTTTTAATCATCATCAGCCTCAAATTTGGAGTTAATAATTGATACTTGATGGGAAAATTATCTTTTTTTTCTCCAGTGAGTGGATCTCTGTCTGCTAAACAGGTCCGAATCTCTCTTCACATTCTGTCTGTCTCTTATTTCTCTTCTCTTTTTCTCTCTTCTAACCCCAACAGGAACTTCCTGTTAAAAGGGAGGGGTTTTTTTTTTCTGGAATTTTTTGAGGTTTTCTCAGATCCAGGTTTTTACTCAGATCCACGGGTCTGATACCCTCCACCAGTGGTTGCCTTCACTGTGATTGGAGCTTGATAAGTTGAGCAATACATGTCATTACATAGATGTAACTAGACTGGTGTATCATATGCATAACAAATGAAGATGATAAAATTGATTTTGCATAGGTAATAGTCTCTACAGGTAGTTTGTTTAATGTTGAGGTATGGGTCTGAGCACAATCCTGTGGTTAACTTTATTCTACGGTTATCCTACGGTTAACTTTATTCTGAACCAAAGCATCATCATTAACATGAACAAAGTGGAACCAAAAATCAGAGCTGACTTGCAAATAACTTTTTCCACGACATCAGAAATGAAGGGGAAGTTGGCTATTCTGTAACATGCTCAAAAAGAAAAGATAATAGAATCGAGGTCCGATTTAATAAGAGGTTTAATACCAACATCCTTAAAAACCTTTGTTACTTAACCTGTGAATTTTGTCTTTGAAGAAACTTACAAAGTCATTACTCCTTAAAGTTTACAGAATATGAGGCTTGACAGAGCTGTGGTTTTTTTAGCCTGCATAACACTGAAGAGAAACCTAGGGCTGTTTTAGTTTTCTTTGATAAAGGAAGAATAATAGGTGGTTTGAATTTTGCAAAGAGCTTTGTTAAAGATGAGGGGAAAAAGATGGGTCTGTGAATAGGGGCTGTACATGTCCTTTTTTTTTTTTTTTTGAGAAATTTCAGTGACATTGTTCCTGATTTTCTTTTGCGCATAACTTTGTATCGTGGTATTTTGTTCTTGTGTCTGAAATAAATGATTTATATTTGTTTTATTTTGAAGGAAACAGGGGACTGGCATGCTCTGACTCATTTTGGGGGTAAAAGAGGGAAAAAGCTTGTAGCGGTTGAAGGGTGTGTACTGTCCAATTCTCTTGGTAAAAATGAGGTAATGATGCTCTTTGGGATTGACTCTGTGAATCGGAAACTCTCAGACTCATTTCATTGAAACATTTACTCACACTGATTTAATTGTCCAGTATTTTTCTCTTATACTATACATAGAATGCACCAAAGCTGATAAATCCTTTTGATTTGAACTTGATCCATGATGAAATCGGTTAACTCTTGAACCTAGAGCCTTAGATTTCTTAAACATCTCTCAGATCTCTTGTCCTGCCGTCACCTTTTGACTCATTACCGGACTCCTGAAACACCTCGCCCCTTTAACTTCTCTCTGCCTGCTTGATTTCACTCCTGAAAAGAAAAGAGAAAGAAAGCAGTGGGGGGAAGAAAGCCACCCAAACTGGGGTTACAAAGCTGCTCTTTCAGCCGAGTAGCTCTGAGCACTCAGAGGGCAGGAAAAGGCAATTACAGCACATTCACATGGCGAAAAATGCTGCTGCCGCCGATACAAACGAGCCCCACTTCACAGGTACTCTGTCGGGTTTAAATGGAACACAATCAGGGTAACGCACGATCTGCAACAGCAGTAAACATTTAAGAAGTATTAAAGTACCATGCACTTTTCCTTCATTCAAACACAAATAAACATTTGCTCTTCTAATGATTCTTTAACTTCACAAACACTGATGAGAAGCTTCAGGGGCGCCGGAATGGAGGGAATGCTTCACCCCAGAGTTTTAGGGTCGCACTTGCCCTCTGTGGGACGGCCTCGCTGGATTTAAAAGTGGATAGTGTGTGGTAACTGAACCAGGCTTTAAAGGGGGTCTGTTCCTGCCTCTTCTCTGTAAGATTTAGATTTTTCCACTTTTAGGATATTTGTCCAGAGTTTTATGGGACAAGGTGTGTCTGCAGGCTATTTATACTGGAACCAGAGGGTTGGTTGAAATGACGAAATTGTTTGACAAACTGAAGACTTTTACACTCCAGCTCCACCTCAGCAAGCTGTCAACAACGCGTGACTGTTTTCCAGCACGGTGTGTTGCAATGACATAAGAAGAGCCGTTACCTTTTACATGAGCGTGTTTGAGGAGGAACGTGTTTGTGCCTCTGGTTCTGAATCTTACTGCTGCTGATGTACACGAGTGGCATAAAACACACAGTTTAAATGAAATTCTTCATTTCATCTAGACCTGATGGTTCTTTTTTTTTTTTTTTTTTTTTTTTTTGGGGGGGGGGGGGGGTTGTTATGTCCACGTAGTGCCTTTTTTTTAATTGAAATAACTGATGATTCTGGTGTAGCAGTTTGCCAGGGGGTCCACCCTGGAACTCCAGGAACATTTGAATGCAGCAGCTTTATTTATCTTATGTTCTCCATAACTACAGAATTGACCCCAAAAACAAAACACACTTTCTCACAACAACTAGCTTTTTATTGTGATCTGTTTCAAACAAAGAAGGGATTTATGGGACATTCAAAATGGAAATCATGACACAGATTCTGACAGATTCTGAGTTACATCTGTCTTTAAAAACTCTCTAATATATTACTGGTCGTTCTTCTGCTGCTGTTATATATGAATGAACTCTTCTTCTTCCCTCTGATGGTCTCACTCACTACTGTTGTTTGCTCGACCTTTCCTAACTTGCACAGTTCTTCAAACACTTGATCTTTTCTTAAAAACTTGTCAGGACATGCCCTGTGTCCTCTTGTAAATTACACCCATAACGGTCACCCGTGAGATTCTTCCTTAAATTGAAATGTATGCTATTTAAATTGATGTCCAGTTGTTAGTAATAATTTGTTTTCTCCTCGCCTAATTTTCTATTTAGAAGGCCAGATCACAGCTGATTGGTCTAATGCTAAGGAAATTAGAAGTTCAAACGAGCCAATGATGTGGCTGTTACTGCAAGACACACACACACACACACACACGCACAGTCTTGTATTTCTATCCTTGTGGGGACCGTCCATTGACTCCCATTCATGTCTAGCCCCTAACCCTGACCCTTACCCTAACCCTAACCCACACCACAACAAAGCCTAACCCTAAAGAAATGTTTTTGCACTTTTACTTTTTTCAGTAACAACAACATGGTCAAGAAAACACTGTTTCTCCTACTTAGGACCGGAAAAAGGTCCCCACAAGGCACGTCGTTCCACATTTTGCTATCCTTGTGGGGACATTTGGCCCCAACAAGGATAGAAATACAAGAACACACACACACACACACACACACACACACACACACACACACACACACACACACACACACACACACACAGAGGGATGACTGAGTCTGTTAGGAAAAATTGAGCCTATATTTGGATTGTGTGGATAAAGTCAGTCTCATGAGATGACGACCAGGCAGGCTCAGGGAGAACATGCAAACGTCGCACTGACTCAGGACTTCAGTCAAAGGTGTTTTTGTTGAAGGCGACAGTGTTAATTGCTACGAAGTAGACCCTCCACAATTTAGTGAAAACTCTCTTATCCTCTGACTCTCATGAAGTCATTTTACATGGAGGGAAACACACTCTGTAGTTTCACGCTGCTTCTATTGGTTCATTTAAACTTCGGGGACCTGACAAGTTTCCTCGTGGTCAGGAAGTCAGCTCTGTGCTGCTGAAAGGATTTTCCTAGAAACCCCTCAAGTGACCCTTTTGCTGAAAACAGAGAATGTTTAGTTTTTTCTGGCTATGAACACACTCATCTTATGAAACAAACCTAAGAAACTTGATGCCTGTTGAATACAAGACCTGCTTGTGTCTAAAAATTCAACATCAATTGCACAACTTAAACTTGAGTTCTTCTCACAGTCAGACACCAATCAAACTGAAGAAATTAAATATTTTTTTTATTAAAGAGGCTTCTGAAAAACTGTTTTTTCAAAGATGTCTGAAATGTCAGTACGGCTCACACAGATGCTTGAATGAAATTAAGGTTTTAAAATCCAAGATTAAAAAAAAGAGGTCATCAAAGGAAGTTTCTCGAAGTGTAGTTAGTTACCCTTTTAAAAAAATAAAATGATGCTCGACTCGATGAAAGGATACTTCTTGTCTTTTTGGGAATCATATTCAACACTTTCTGTGGAGGCGCTGAAGGTGTTTCTGACAGAACATGTTTCTCTGGTGAATGTACAGAACAGACATTCTTCTCTCGGACCAGGGCTGAAAAACAACTGACAAACGAGGACGTCCACCCACCACCAGACCACCAGCCTGCCTGTACTCGACACTCTGAGTCATAAACGGCAGCACCACTCACGCCGATGTGCCTACACGTGCCTTTGTGGTTCAAAAGAGGTCCTGTGTGTGCTTTTAATGGATTTCTGACTGCACAAGCACCATCAACATGCTTGAGAGTATAGCTGCAAACATGTGACAAAAAAATAAATCTCAAAGCTTTTCTATTAGATTTAACTTTTCCAGCTATTACCGCCTGTGATGAACAACAAATGTCAGTATTGACAAAACATTAGCCTATATAGACTTAAATACTCAATGGAATTAAAATCACATTAATCCAATTTTTTTTCTTGTGTCTTGTAGTTTATTTATCTTTGAATCTGTGCCAAATAATGTTGCACTTTTTTTCCATCAAGTGCATTTCTTTCTTTCTTTTTTGCCTCCTCATGCAGTAACTTGCACCTCAAGTAGTTTTGCTAAAGAGAAAGTGAATGAAACAACAAGGTGTTCAGGTGAAGGTGTGGTTGGTGGAAATTTCCACATCAAGATTTATTTCTCTGCAACATGTTTTGCTTTCCATTTTTTCATGTTTTCAAGTTTAAATGACGTTTTCCAAGGTCAGTTTTGATACATAAGTCTGTTGATGTATTCTTAATAATTGTGATTCTTGTAAATAAATTATATTAAAAGACCAAAAGCAGTAAATATTTTCCAAGTCGAATGAAAAACTATCTCAAAGTCAATTCACACTCCTGTTGGATGGATGGCAGCTTTCAAAGGCTTTTTACTGTAAACTCTCAAAAATACAATTTCACAAAGGAAAGAAAGCAAATCTCATCAGGTGACATTCGTCATTCAGTACACAAGGAAGTTCAAATTTTTTTTTCTCATTATTATTGTCATTTCTGTAGGGATCTTTAGGTTTTTTTCAGTATTTCATCCATCCATACAGACGCGTCAAACTCGGTCTCCGAGGGCCGACGTCCTGCATGTTTCAGGTCTCTCCCATCCAGCCAAACATTTCTGTTGAATGTGAAATCGACAAATGTATTTTAAGTGTGTAGACCACAGTATGTTGCTTGAGTTTTCCTACTGGGAATGCACCACTACAACGGGAGGACTCTGTTGTGCAAGGTTACAGATGCTGGATATGGATTCATCGTGAGATTACTTGTCCTGGCCTGACCTGCTGCTGCTGTAAGTCAAACAGTGCAACACCCTTGACTTCAGAAAACATGAGCTATATGATGGCAGAGGGTGGACCAGCGTTCCCTCACAGAGGCCCTTTGTGACAAAGACTGGAAGAAGTGAGGGAGAAAATAGCAGCCACTTAGATAAATGGGAGTGAAGATTTGACAGAAGTAGCTGCTTCACTTTACAAAACAAAAACATCTTACCTTAGTTTGAAAAACAAAAGTCACTTCTGTATTGATTATTATCAAAAAGAAAGTCACATTACTGCTCATTATTAATACAGTTTGGACAATTTGGCACTGTTTTGGTTTGTTTTATTTCATAAAAAGAAAAAACTGATTTACAAATGAAAATGTGATTTATACTTTCTATAACCTTATCATTTGCAAGTCTTCTATAAATCTTTAATAAACTCATCAACAATTATCTTCATTTTCATTGTGTCATATTTACAGGACTCAATAAATAACACAAGGATGAGAAAACAGCTTGAGAAAACAGTCTTGTTTGTGTTAAAATTGTAGTTGGCTGAAGGATATAAACTCTGATAATATTTATGTAAGTGAGTGCCCACACTTTCCTCCTTTCCATGTTCAGTTTGCCGACAGAGGAGCTTTGTTGGTCCTCTTTTCACCTCTGCCATGTATAAAATGGTCTTTTCATGAGCAGAGCGTCTGGTTTCTCTGCAGCCGCCCCACTTGGCCCGCACACAGGTATGTAACCGACCAGTTGGCACGGTGCTAAGACATGCCCATGGTTTGCTAAGGACCAGTCAGAGACACACTGACGTCAGCCAGTTTAGGCCTAACCTCAACAACAACAGGTGGGCAATTTGCTTCCTGGGGGGGGGGGGGGGGGGGGGGCAGCGTGGTCACTATTCAATAAATGCTATGAGGAGGATTAAAGTAATGAAGCACAACTGGACCCCCTAAAGGGACATGTCACCAGCAGGAACAGAAAAAAAATATTAGATGTAAAAACGGAAAAGCATTTAATCATGTTTGCAGTAAGTTGCACTTTTACAAAGACTTACATCTTGTAGCATGAGCATCAAAACAAGTTTACAAAATTGTAATATTAATTTTGATGATGAAAAATGTGATAATTATGTTTGGCTCTTGACATAAAACTTGGGTACTTGCCTTAAGGATTTTCACTTCTGCTTTGAAATTTCAACAATGATGTAAGTGGGAAGTGGGTCCTGTAAGGCAACAAAAACACAGCACTGGGCCACCATGGTGAGTGTGAATAACCACAGAGGAAGTACTGACTGACCCCCCCCCCCCCCCCCCCACCCCCACCCCCCCACCCCCATTAACATTCTGCACCAGCACCTGAATAAGTGGGACAAGAAAGGTGATGAACATTTACACACAGTCAGTACACATTTACAACAATTCATGGGGCAGCGAGATGAAAGAGGGTTAACATACAAGACGGGATTTTCACTTGTGCACTCTGCCCTCTATGATGATAAAGAAATATTAAAAGAGCTACAAGACAGACACAGGAACAAAAAAAATGGACCCATTAAAAAAGCTGCAAAAGTATAATGGACATGAAACTTTGTAAGTGAACTACAAAAGTTCATAGTACAAGCATAATATAATTAAAATTGCCACAAGGATAAATAGACAATTTCACCATCAAGGGAAAGAACACATAAATAAATGCAAAATAACCAATAAATTTCAAATAAAAACTATTAAAACAGCACACAAAGAAAAAAAAAACATTACCTGACCACCAAGAGACAAAAGTAACAGCAAAGAAGTGTAAAAAATGTGTAAAATATGCTTTTAAAAAAAAGGTCCCATGAAGCAGTTTGGGATGTGAAAATAGTCAATGAAATCATGTAAAAGAAAAATTACAATATAGAAAATTGCTGAACATTGAACCATAAAACTGCCACAAGAAAATATGGAATATGACCAAAACAGAGAGATATTGCAAAAAAATAATAAAATTTCCCAGATAGAAATAGGAATAGAAAAGATTGCTGCAAAGAGTTGGAAAAAGCCATAAAAGCATTGAAGACCTGAACCACGAAAAATTATTCCTCTGAGACTCCTGGTAATCCTAGATTCCGCCGCCAGAGGTCAGTAATGCAGTTGCTTTTCAGCTCCATATGTCATGGGTTAGGTTTCGCCAGGCAGCTGCTGATTGGCTCAATTTTATTCAACGTCCCGCCTTCGCAAAGCAAATCCCCTTTCTCATTGGCCGTTCTGAAAGTCGCGCAAACCACTGTCAACAGTACAACAATTAAGATTGGTTTCACATGCAAACTGTCAAGAATCGAGCTAATGGCAGCGGGACGGTCCTCGGAGCTGCACTGTGAGTTCATGTATTTTTCTTCACCGATTTATCCCCAAAATGCAACTGACACGTATTCACTGTTCTACGTGACCGTTTAAAACAGGACCGAGGTTGCGTATCTGCGTTGATTGCAGATATAATTGCATCTGATCGACTTATTTACATTTACGAGGGGGTCGCTAGCTGGATGCTAACCTACTAAGCTAACTTTAGCTCGCGGCTGAATGTGTCAAATGAGATTCGGGTGTGCATACTTGCTCTAACGCATTTATTTTATAGAAATGATTCACTTCTAAACCCTTGCTGCTATGCAGTTACGATTGAATGTATCCGTAGTATGCAGTTCAAGCTTCCTGTTAATTCCTGGGCATTGTCTCCCATTGAAGTGCAGTAATAATGTAACATCAATGAAGCCACGGTTAACCTGCAGCAGCTTTCATAAATCTGTCTTAACGTGAACCATCCCACCATTGCTGTTTTCCTGCGCCCCGTTTTTGGTTTCCTAAATCCATAACAGTCAAACGTGTCTAGCACTCCCCAAAACCCATCATCGGGTGCAATGATCTGTGAGACAATCCACACACGAATATGATTTTTACATGCATGTTGCGTCGTGTTAGTGATCCAAAACTTAACAATAGACCCAGGTTTTTTTCTTCTGTTTTTTTTTTTTTTAGAAAAGCTGTACACATATCCACACTCCACAGGTTGCTTCTTAGGCAAATTATTTAGTGTATTCCAAGACAACAAACCGACCAAGTAACCTGCATTTAAAAGGTTAGCAGGCTTTCGGTCTTTCACACTCCAAATTCCCCAAATCTTTGGTCAATGTGTGCCTTCCCTGTTGCAACAGTAGTCTGTGAACATGTGGAAGGTCAGGAGTTTTGGAATGATGAATGTTGTCACATTCTTGTCTGGAGGTTGTAAGATTCTTGCTGCTCCTGTATTCACTTCATACATGACCCAAACTTGCATCTAACTACTTGTTCATTTTGAAGTTGGAGTTGGCGTGGTCTGCTTTATAGTGAAAGATGTTAATGTTTTTGGTTTATATAATAAAATGAGTTTGCATTGCATGAGTAGGGAACAGGAATGTCAGTCAGTTAATTATAGAGTTCAACAAGTTTGAGATCTTGATAAACAAGTTTAAAAAAAATCACTTTAAACCAAGTACAGGTGCAGATTGTCACTCTGGTGTGCTGCAGGCTTTAGACTGAAGCAGATCCCTGCAGTGTGCTCAGCAGGAAGTGTCTGAGTTTTCTTCAGCATGGAATCTGGGGTCATCAGGGTCAAGGTCTCTGAGAAAGCAGAGAGAATGTGGAAAATAGCAAGGTTGTGACTGGGGGAAAAAGTGCTGCTGAACACTCTGGAAACCAGTTTTCTTTTTGTGTACCAGTTCAATAAGCAAAATAACATGCAGAATATTTTTGTGCACTGGTTATTTTTACTTTCTTTCTGGACATGAATACATTAATATAGATCATGTCTTCCTGTAGGCTTTGCTCAATACAGTTTGCATACAGAATTTCATCTCGCCACAATTACTTGTTGCAGTTGATTTGGGTCACCTAAACTAAATCCGATGAAAATTAAGTGGACGTGACCTCAGTGCCCTTTGTGAGCACCGTCAGCGTGGCCCTGCTGCTTTCCCAAGTAAGCGTGTGTAATAGAAGAGATTAACTGTTATGCTGCAGCTCTGAAACACTAATCCACTTACTCATGGAAAGAGTTTATTTTAGCTCAACCTGGAGCCAAAATGAGAATAAGAATGAATTTGAGAGTGTGTGGCCAGTAACAATTCAATATTTTCATAATAGTAATAGCCAATAGTGACTGACCTCTCTACAGTGCCTCATGTGTGCTTAGGATTTCAATAATGGAAAATACATGAATTATCCTTAATCTGTATTTTTTTGTGTGGATGTTCAATGCATTATTCATGGATATGAGTGGTATTAACATTCTAATTGAAAATAAACTTAAGGGTCGCTTTCATCGTAAAAAATAAAGTTTGGTCTCTTATGTTGAGTGATTCATTTGTTATTATAACATGCATGCATGCATGCAAAACCACGTGTTTACTGGAGGAAATCTGGATTGCCTGCAGCTCTCACAACAAACTCAAATAACAAATAGGTGCCCAACAAACAGGTATGGACAAAAAAAAAAAAAAATCCCTCAAAATGTGTGTTGAGTTTTCAGGTCACAGGGAGCTAAAAATAAATAACCAGTTCTGCAGGCGGAACCTTTTGGCAGCATTATTTGTGTTCCCTGACTGGGTGTTCCCATCAGGGCTGGGACTGTTATTTTGTTTATCTCTTTTGGACCCTTTCCTAATGTGGAGATTCTGATGTGTGTGTTTTCAGCTGCAGAGTCAGTGTGGACCTTTGGGTTGCTGTAGTGATTGTTTCAGCAGTGTGTGCTTCAGATGGCTGTCTGCATTTCCCAGAGAGTAATGAGCAGTTTGCGGTTTGTGTACAATGTGAGGAGGTTTGCTGACTCTCGCGTCTCCGTGTCAGGCTCATGTTTAGCAGTAATGGGAATGCAGCACGCTGCTGGTGTGCCATACTACCCTGCAGAAGCAGCAGCATCAGCAGACTGCAGTGTCAGAAGTAAATGTGTAGCAGCAGGGTAGGAGCTCGAGGTAATTATTGGTCAGGCACATGGCTTCTATTGTGTAACAGTTGGTGGAATTTTTCAAGGTCGAAACGCGGGCATGATGATTTAATTTCATTGTAAAGTTAAAAGACTAACATTTTTATGCAATTTATTCATTAGTTCATTTTCCTAAATATGTAACAATGCTATTCAAGAAGTTCAGAAAGATTGAGCTTTAATACACCACAGCCACTGGCTTTTCCAGTCAGATTTATTTAGGGTCAAAAGAATGAATGATGGTTTGATTGGAAAAATTGTGACTTTGTTTTGTGAAAAGATGAAATGAGAAACATTTATGATACCACATGATCACTCCACGCAAACCTTTATTGTGAGTTGTCTGTTGTATTCCTGGTGTTATGCAATATGCATCTGAATCAGTGTTTGCTGTTCGAAAAAGAGATGGATAACTTTATAAAGTATAATCAGTCTCAGAAGCCCTCAATTCAGTGTCGGCAGAAGCAGAGACATTTACATTTTGTTTTTGTTGCCTTTGCAGGATTCTTGGTCTTACCTACAAATGGAGAAAAGGACTGTCATCGCACCTAACTGATGAAATTTGGAAAGAAACTGAGCCACTGAAGTTTAAGATGTGAACCGACTACATGAAGAATGACAACCCAGAGTAACTTGGTCGTGACAGAGCAGGAGCCAGTGGCCTGATATTCCCACATCACCTTTTATGTTGAAGCACGTCTCGTTTGGCCTCGTCTCTTCGGTCTGCTTCGCTCCACTTCGCCTCCCGGCTCTGCTGCCTGGCCCCGGCAGAGTGGACCTGCCCCCCCCTCCCAGGCCTCGGGCCCTCCCATCGGCGGCCCGCTCCGGCGGTGTGTTGGTGTACGATGGCGTGGCGGTACGCTGAGGGCTGCCGCTTGGGTCTGTGATGTCAGAGCCCAACAGCCCGGGCGAGAGCCGGCGTGGCGCTCCCAGATTCTTCGTGGGCTGCGAGGACGATGAGAGCGAGGCCCTGGATGAGAGCATAAGGAGAGACATGGAGCTGTATGACGACGACGAAGACACAGACTCGGTGAGGGACTCTTTTCCTCTTGTCCTCCCTCCCTCCCTTCCCACACCTTAGTTTCACACCTCCTCCAAATAGATCAAGATGTGATTTTTGGGTTTTTTTGTTATCATAACTGGTATCAGTTTTATGAATTTATTATTTGTTTAACAGTGTGAACATGACCGGTTTTTAAACGATGTAGCTGTTGTTACCAGGAAGACAGGAATCTTTTAAATGAGCTTAATTTCTCTGTTATTCACCATTTCCAGATCCTCAGTGTATTCGCTCAAACTGAAATAAACCTTATATTGCACATGAGAAAGTGTATAAAAGTTGTCAGTATTGAAAGACAAAAATGTCAGTGAACGTGTCCAGTCTGTCCTCCTCCTTCTGCAGCTATCAGAGAAGTAGTTTGAGGTTTTATCCGTCGGTAACAGTTCCTGCTGTGTCCCAATCTGTTTGACCGAGAGCAGACCAGTGACTCACGACACAAAGTCACGCTACATGAGATATCATAGGTCAGATGGGCTGGTAGTAGCGGTCTATTTTGCAAACCTGAGAAAGTATCAAAAAGGCACAATGAATGATCATTTTCATGACTTTTACATGCTCAATTTGATAGTTTGCATCAAGCTGGATGTTGCACTGCTCACCTGTGCACAATTTCAACTCAATTTCCTTTTAATCATTGAAGACAGAAGGTATATATTAAGACAAATACTTCAGCGTATGCAGTTATTTTCAGGCTAAATCTGAAGTTGTATATAGTATCAGCAATTGCCACGCCATTTGTCACATTCTCAAATGTAATCTTTCCCAGTGAGCTCTATAGTGTCATGTCTTAGATGTTGATGATGAGCTGTTACAGTGTTGTGAGTCCACGGATGGATGAGTGAAACGCCGCCGTTTCTCCCATTTCTCCCCTGTTTTCAGCCCCCAGAGCAACAGATTGTGGTGGGAATCTGTTGCATGATGAAGAAGTCCAAGTCCAAGCCAATGACCCAGATTCTGGAGAGGCTGTGCAGGTTCGAGTACATCACCGTGGTCATCTTCCCAGAGGACGTCATCCTCAACGAGCCTGTGGACAAATGGCCTCTGTGCGACTGCCTCATCTCCTTCCACTCCAAGGGTACAAAGCACTGGCTCTCAGTTGAAATAACAGCACGTGTAGCTCCAATGGCTCCATTTTGCATCTCATAAATGTCTCATGTGTTTCCAAAGCGCACGTTGACTCTCGGTGTCATTTTAAAAGCTGTGTCATGCGAAGTCAAATAAATGTACATACGCACTCACGTTACACGTTCAGCACGCCGTCCGTGAGATAACGTTGCTTCTTATCAGCTGCCCGACCATTTACACTCCAAACAGAGGGCCTGTGTGGAAGTGCAGTCTCAGCATAATGTGCAAACCAACAGGGTCGGTCTGTCTGCCTCCACGTGTCTGTTGAAGTTTGCAGTGCGCTTAAAAGGAAAAAAACCAAACATAAATCTGAACCTGCATGACTCATTTTCTTTATATGCTTGGTTTAAACAGGATTCCCACTGGATAAGGCAGTGAGCTATGCCAAGCTGAGGAACCCTCTGCTCATTAATGACCTGAACATGCAGTATTACATACAGGACAGGTTAGTCTGCAACTTATCCCGTGCGTTTTTGGAGAATACCTCCATGCAAACAACAGTCATACATCTTCATGTCTTTTGTGTCTTATTGCTCATTTTAACAGGAGAGAGGTGTATCGCATCCTACAAGAAGAAGGGATTGACCTGCCACGCTATGCTGTGCTCAACCGAGACCCAGATAAACCAGACGGTATGTCTGCTGTTAGTAAATCATGTCTTATTGAGATCTCATCTATTCTTAAGCATCAAAGCTGATGAAATCCATACCATGTCTTATTTGCTTTTGTTTGAGATTGGAAAACAATGGATTAAAGGACCATGAAGCTCTTATCTGTGCAGCATCCTGAAGCCATTTGTTTGAGTGTGCTTTGGTTTAATTTCAGCTCATGGATAAATATAGCTTCAAATGTGAAGAAGTCACAAGCATCCCATACTCAAGTGCTGTGATATGATGGGTCAGGCATTCAAATCCTGTTTTTACATCGTGACATCGACGCAGTCGTCTTAACCGATGGCCAATGGCATGATGAAGTGTTCGCCTCAAAGTAGTGACTGTTTTTAAAATGGCCTTGAATGTCACATGGTCCGGAGTGCCGAGCTGCCTCACAGGGCTCCAGAGTAAACACGGCAGGGTCAAGTGTCGTCTGTATTTATTATCAGGGGTAATGAAATGCTGCTCCTCTGTTTGTGCGCGCGTGTGTGTGTGTCTCAGAGTGTAACCTGGTGGAAGGAGAGGACCACGTCGAGGTGAACGGAGAAATATTCCAAAAGCCTTTTGTTGAGAAGCCCGTCTGCGCCGAGGACCACAATGTCTACATCTACTACCCCACGTCAGCTGGTGGAGGCAGCCAGCGGCTCTTCAGAAAGGTCCCGGTTTCCGTTCTAAAAGATGGAAATACTGCCAGTTTATGGCGTCCCTGTTCAACATCCACAAACTAAGCAGCACAGCAGCTCAGACTGGGCTCAGTTTTTTGTTGAAAATGTCTAATAACATATCTTCCAGCTGCTCAGTGCAGTCCTTCATCATGGTAGCCTTTAAAGGGACTTAAGGCAAGATTTATGAAAAACTACACATGCATTTCCAGTTTATCCATTGCTAATGGGTCGTGAAGCATTAAAAAACTTAAATAACAGGTCAATCCGCGTGTCTGTCTGTTGCCTTATACAGGCTGTGTGGCACAAAATTTGTTGCTGTTCGGGGTCCGAATTTCCCGCGCAGTTGTGGGGATGTGATGTAAATTGATGCTGTATGCGCGTTCCCGACAGCTCTGGAACAGGAAGAACATGGCCGCCGTGGACACGGACTAAAACACTGCAGCCGGCAGGGTTTCCGCTAGACCTTTTCAATCCGGGCGCCCCGCCCGCACTAAATTGTGCAGCGCTCGGACAACGGAGAGGAGAAAAAAAACAAAACAAAAAAAACTCTCCAACGGTCGAACACCGGCAGCTGCGTTTGCTGCGGAAGCACTCCCGCCCACCCCCGAGCCGACAGTTCATTAGTAGCATTCCCCGTGGCACCACACGCGCGCCCCCCCCCAAAAAAAAAAAACAAAAAAAAAAACAAAACCAAAACAAACAAAAAAAAAACACGCTCCCCCATCCAAACTTTTGTTCTGCAGGAAACCCTGCTGCAGGGATACAAATGATTCTTCAGCAGCCATCAAACAACCTGCATCCACTCAAAGCCCACAAAAAAGTGCCACCACGAAGAAAAAAAGGACTTTATCAGCGTTATCTCATGAGTCAAAATAAATAAATAAATAAATAAATTTGACCGAAGCCAGTGCACGCTCCCGTTCCTGGCCGGTGGCTGCAGTTCCCCACAGCGCCTATCGTGGCAGCACTGAGGTAAATTTTGTAAAGTTGCCTTAAGTCCCTTTAATTCAGATTACAGTAAATGTAATGGAGACTTTGCTGCTTTCCCATTTGAACTATGGGACACGTCTCATTTTCACTCATATCCTTGATTTTACAGATTGGGAGCCGGAGCAGCGTCTACTCTCCAGAAAGCAGCGTGAGGAAGACCGGCTCCTACATCTATGAAGAGTTCATGCCCACTGATGGCACAGATGTTAAGGTGGAATTCATATTGTCATTGAAGAAAAAAAAAAAAACATTGATTTCTAGAAAAGTATCTAAAGTATCTCATTTCTATTCTTGTGTCATTTTTTTTGGAGGATAGATGTTGCTTTGTTTAGAAAGCCTGTTGAATTTTGTTCTATACTGATAAAAGCAGAGTTGAAACAAATATATAATGATATAGAATTAAATGTCACAGAGACTGACTGGGCATGTCTGGGGTTGCCTCAGGTGTACACCGTGGGGCCGGACTACGCTCACGCCGAGGCCCGGAAGTCTCCTGCTTTGGATGGAAAAGTGGAGCGAGACAGCGAGGGGAAAGAAGTCCGTTACCCCGTCATGCTCTCAGCCATGGAGAAGCTGGTGGCTCGTAAAGTCTGCTTGGCATTCAAGGTGAGCGGGGTTGTTGAAGGTGGCGCAGTCAAGTCTTTTGCATATTTTGGTGGCGTAAGAACCGTGTCATTGTCTTCTCCCACTACAGCAAACCGTGTGTGGCTTCGACCTTCTCCGAGCCAACGGCCATTCATATGTATGTGACGTCAATGGATTCAGCTTTGTCAAGAATTCCATGAAGTACTATGACGACTGTGCCAAGATCCTCGGGTAAAATACAGTTTATCTCTCCTCACTCTGCTCAATTTTTCTTGTGCTTCTTATATATTATGATGATTTGACTGGATCTCATCTTTTGTTTTTGTTTTTTTTCGCTGCCTCTCAGGAATATTGTGATGCGTGAACTGGCTCCCCAGTTTCAGATTCCTTGGTCCATCCCCACAGAAGCAGAAGACATCCCCATTGTTCCCACCACTTCAGGAACTATGTGAGTCATAGTTGACAAATGCTGCACACCAACAAGGTCATGTGTATGTTTTAATTTGCTCACCAGCGTAACCTGGGTGGTGACACATTCGATGATTATTACTATTTATCTCTGAGACTGTGTTCCTACTTTGTAGGTCTAGTTTCAGAGTAAACTAAACAATGCTGTGGGATTTCTTTGCTTAAACATCTTTGGTAGTGTTGAAACATGAACCTGATGTCAGGAGTCATGAATCAACATTTGATGGAGTGGATTCGACATGTCTCGCTCCTGACTTACAACAGATTACCTTATCAGAACTCACAAAGACATGAGGTGGTTTTCTTCATAGAGAATAGTGAAGAGGTTCACATTGGCCTGTTTTTGAGAACTACAGACATGTAAATCAGTTACGCTTTAATCATGCTGCTATAAGGTATGATACGTGGTGCTATATATTGAGTACCGAACAGCTGTGCTGCTGTGTTAAACTTTATGTTCTATTTCGCAAAACAGTCACACACACCAAGATGAAGTTAATGACAGGATGGAACCAGTTAACTGAGAACAGTGTTTGCATCTAAACATTCTGGATAACCTCTCTTAATGTTACAGTAGAACTGAATATTTCTGTTGTTGACACCAATAAAACAATAGCTGATTATAGAAAAAGAGATGAGTTTAAAGGGACTGTTATTTTTAACTCTTCAGGATGGAGCTGCGGTGCGTTATCGCCGTCATCCGACACGGAGACCGAACACCCAAACAGAAGATGAAAATGGAAGTCCGCAATCCCATGTAGGTCTTCTCGTTTCTAACAGTCAAACCATCGTAACAATGAAGCCGAATTAAAGACTTCCGTGCTTGATGCCTCCAGGTTCTTCGATCTGTTTGAAAAGTACGGAGGATACAAAACAGGCAAATTAAAGCTCAAGAAGCCGAAACAACTGCAGGTAAAAACAAACGGGAGCTGTTCAACGTGTCACATGTAGTTTGTGCCGAGATGCATGATGCATTTGATGGCTTGTTGCTCTATTCGCCCGCAGGAGGTGCTGGACATCACACGGCAGTTATTAGCAGATCTGGGACAACACAATGACTGTGAGATAGAGGAGAAGAAGTCCAAACTAGAACAGCTGAAGACTGTTCTGGAAATGTAAGTAAACCAGGTCAGGTTTATATCAACTGCAAGTCCCTCGTGTCACATTTCATTTCTCTGATTCTGGGGCTTCTCAACAGTTTAAAGTCATGATAGTTCTCACACACAAACAGAAGGCCCCAATTTGGTGAACTTTTTCAAGCTTCTCATTTGATTTGCCTCCTTCCTATGACTCGTTATGATAAAGGTTTTTTTCAAAAGGTCACCATCTGTTGTGTGCAACAGCAGCTGGTGAAGTGTGGCCGATGTGACTGTGGTTAATATCAGGAAACCGCCTCTACTCAGGGACGTGAAGGCAGCTGACTTCCTCAAACCATGTGCCGCTATTGTAACAACACAAAGCCCTTCAAATTGAATATACATACAGCATATCTCTATTATAACATAATTTACTTGTCAGTGCCCAACAGATTTTAACCAATGAAGTTTGTATCCTGCAGTCAATTGTTGCTGGATTTACTGCACATTTTATATCCAGTGCAACCTGAAACTATACAATTCAGAATAAATTTCGAAAACACATCTGTGATTGAACTTTTGAAATGACTGTGGCGACCGTGTTGACTGCTCCTTTCTGTGGCGGTGCAGTGGATCCCGATCCTCATGAGTAACTAGGCACACCTTTTACCTCAGATGCCCTTCATGATGCAACCTCTCAGCGGGATTCATGTCTCAAGCTCACTGATTTAATCTCTGTTCCACCACTACCCCTATTTATAAAGAATATCAATATATTATGACCATATTTTTGGTGAGCAGGAAGCATTAATCTGTGTTTATCCATATACAACTTTTCCTTTGATTAATTTGTGCTGCTTTTCTTTTCGTGAAGGTATGGCCACTTCTCGGGGATCAACCGAAAAGTCCAGCTAACTTATCTGCCCCATGGGCAGCCCAAAACCTCGAGTGAGGAAGAAGGTGGGCAGAACGAAAACGGACTCACTTCTTCTTCCCTTGCCTCAGTCTAAGCTTGACCCCGCTGCCAACTGCCTGCCTCCGACTTTTGATTTCAGACACGCGTAAAGAAGGCCCGTCCCTGCTGCTGGTGCTGAAGTGGGGAGGCGAGCTGACTCCCGCAGGCCGAGTGCAGGCAGAGGAGCTGGGAAGAGCTTTCCGCTGCATGTACCCGGGAGGACAGGGTGAGCTTCACGCGTCTGCATTTTCCACCAAAGAAAATGTCACGTCGTGCGTCATTGCTCTGGCTTTTACCTCCCTACACCAAACCACACTCCCTGAATATTGACATTACTGCTGTTGTCATGGAAACAGGTGTGTGAGATGAGCTATAGGCTTGTATTGGTGGGGAAAAGGCTCTGAAATCTGCCACAACCAAATGTAGTGCATAAAAATGTCATATAGAAAATTAATAAGGGGCTTTTTGATTACATTAAATTAATGACATTTTCATTGTATCTCAATATTCTGTGTACTAAGCAACGTGTTTCCATCCAAACTGATTTTGCTAAAAATGATGTGATGGATAGACTTTTCATGTATTAATGTAGAAACTGCGTGTTTTCTGGAGTGATGAGAGTAAAAGCATAAATTACTTTGAGACTGCTGAAGTGTTGAAAATAGAATAAGTCAAGACCTTTTTATCATATGAATATAATGCTACAAAACTTCAGCCTTTTATTTAATGGTTTAGTTATTGTTTATACAGTTGAATAATATTTACTGTATTTTATTCTATTTCATGCATGTTTATATATGTGTAACATGTTTATTTATTTATTTTTTTTACACTGAGAACACTTTAAAAATGTTTACTTGTAAATAGTAATTTACCCATTCAATTTAATTGCAAGGAGGATTAACTAGTATTGGTTTGTCTTAGAACATTTGTTTGTGTTGGGGGAAATAAAAGGTTCTTCCAGAGAGGGGAATAAACCTCCATAGTGACTAAATCTTATTGAAGCATTTTTTTGTGTGTGTGACACCGTAGCTTTGTTTCCTCACTTCAATGGTCAACTTGAGTTATTTAGGCTGAGACACAAACAATGGACACTTCAACAAAGAAACTGAAGCCCTTGACAAAATGAACGTTCATCTCCGACGCAAACTGCCTGCTGTGCTGTGATGTGATGATCTTTTTTCAGGTTTAAATCCTTCATTTTGGGAGCATGTTGACTGTGACCTTTAAACCAGCAGTGTGGGTGTCTTTATGTAAACTGAGGTTAATGTCAGCACTCTCTGTTTTTGGCAGGAGACTATGCTGGATTTCCAGGCTGTGGGTTACTGCGGTTGCACAGCACCTACAGACATGACCTGAAGATATACGCCTCCGACGAGGGCAGGGTGCAGATGACCGCTGCAGCTTTTGCAAAGGTACGTAGGGTCGGCACCCCCTGCAATCATTAAAGAAATCTAAATAATTGTTGCATTAAAATTTCAGATTTACATATATCCAATATTATGATCAGCCATGTGTATTTATATAACTGAAATTATAGGGAGTTTTTTTAGAGGGATATTTCCCCCCATTTGTGTTTTAAAAAGTTCATAAACAGCTCAGTTTTATCAAGCGAGCGAAATGATTGAAAATATTGGAGGATAGAGAACATGAGAATGAGAATAGCAACATGTATTACTTCATGAAAAGATGCTAATAGATGGAGGTTTTTTATTGATTCCCATTTTAACAAAACAAGTGAAACAGTCAGAAATGTGCTATATGGATTGTGTGTTTAATGTGCAGAGAGATGCAAACAGTAAATACCAGATGAGCTGCTGTCAGGCTAACTGTTTTCACTTTGAGCAAAACAAAAACTGGTAAAAACAACGTGGACATGTTGAGGAAAGAAAAGAGCTCCACCTGCATACTCTCAAATAATATCAACAGAACTGACATTTGTTTGACGAAAGGAAAGCAGCTTGTTCGCAGCTTCAACGTTTACCTTCAGAGATTTACACTTTCTTTACACAAGAAGCAAGCACTGATTGGTTTCAGCTGTGAACATTTACTGTCGCGTTTTGTGACAATTATCAGTTATCAACAAAGTGTGTGGTTTAGTTTCAGTATTAATAAGATCCTGGTGTTTTCCCTCACTGTGAAGAAATGGTAAATCGCCACCGTGTTTAAACAAATGACAGACCATCCCTTGTTTGTGTCCCTTGTGCGCACAGGGCCTGCTGGCTCTGGAGGGCGAGCTGACGCCCATCCTCGTGCAGATGGTGAAGAGCGCCAACATGAACGGGCTGCTGGACAGCGACAGCGACTCGCTGAGCAGCTGCCAGCACCGCGTCAAGGCCCGGCTCCACGAGATTCTGCAGAAGGACAGGGAGTTCACCGAGGAAGACTACGACAGGGTGAGGAACCCGCTGTGTTTTACTGCTGCGTCTCAGTTTAACGCTCAGACTGCGTTGCAGAGTAAGTGACTCTCGTCTGCAAGTCAGTAAACATGGGCACTGTCATTGCAGCTACACATCAACCCTGATATTCTGCAGGTTTTTTTTGCTGTTTTGAACACTTGATTTGAAAAATTATCCAGCTTCCTCCAGCCTGTTTCATCCTCTATTGCTGGTTCATACCACAGGATAGTGTAATAAGTTTTGAGGAGAAACGGCAAGAACAATAAATAACACAACAGTGGCTGACGTTCCCATCTACTACAGAAAAAAGAAATCCTCTTTGCCACAATGATTTTCTCCGTAATGTTACCAAAAGCCCATTGTGCTTCAGGATGCATGATTTCTGCAGCTGTCTGTGTTTTCACCAATTCACCCCAATCATAGGGAATTGATGTTAATGCTGTTTTGTTAGCCGAAATGTTCTCCTCAGAAGTTTGCTGTTTATTAATCGTTAATTTCTTGTTGTTCTGCAGCTGGCTCCCACCTGTGCTGCATCTCTGGTCAATTCAATGAGGATCGTGCAGAACCCGGTGGAAAGATGCGACCAGGTCTACGCCCTCATTCAGAGTCTCACCTCACAGATCCGCAAACGAATGGAAGACCCCAAATCTGCAGGTGGAGGACGAAATCCTTTTTAATTCACCCCTTTTCGTTCTGAATTAGATATTAAAGTAAGATAAACATTTAGTGAAATTATCCACAAGGCATTAAGTCAGGTCTCTGCCCTCCTTCCTTTCTCTCTTGCCGTCTCCCTCTCTGTCGCGTCCTCTGCAGACTTGCAGCTGTACCACAGCGAAAGCCTGGAGCTGATGCTGCAGCGCTGGTCCAAACTGGAGAGGGACTTCCGCATGAAGAACGGCCGCTACGACATCAGTAAAATCCCTGACATCTATGACTGCGTGAAGTACGACGTGATCCATAACGCCACCCTGGGGCTGGAGGACACGCTGGAGCTGTTCAGACTGTCCAGAGCTCTGGCCGACGTTGTTATTCCACAGGTGAGGGAGGGGAGGAGGAGGAGGCGGGCAAGCCATCCAGAAAGCAGAGTTTCACTTATTTTCAGTGGTTTTAATAGCAATAATTGCACAAAGCAAAACAATTTTTTTAATCAGATGAAAATTAACATGTTTGTTTGTCATTTTCCAAAATGATTTTCTTGATCTGTGCCAAATAATCAACCCAAAAATTATCATTGGAATGTTTTCACTTCAAATTCCCTCTTTTTCTCTTCCTGTGAAATAGTGTAATATGTCTGATGATTCATTATACATCCAAACACATTATTTTAATCCAAAAGAAATGCATTGGCAACTTGGCAGATCAAACTTCTGCACCAACTTCAAACACCTTCAATAGGTAGTCTTGTGAAATGTACATTTAGTGCCACTAGATGCTGAAAATGTCTGATTGGAATATATCCCCACTAGTATGGAGTGGTTTGTTTGTTGTTTTTTTTAAATAAAATTTTGACTAGAACATTAAGTTCAAACTGATAAGAGACCTGCAAACTGTTCAATCGAGGGAACCAGCTACATCAGCCTGCGTGCAGAGTTTTCACAACACTTGTCTCTCTTTGTTTTGATCTCAGGAATATGGTATAAATACAGCAGAGAAACTGGACATAGCGTACGCTTACTGCCTCCCCCTGGTCAGAAAAATCCAGCTTGACTTGCAGAGAACCCATGAAGACGAGTCTGTCAACAAACTGCACCCTCTGTGAGTCACAGTCTTGAGAAAGTTACTTTAGTTTTAATACAAGCATGGAAGACCTGATTCACGGTCTATCGAGCGTTTGAGATTTGATATCGGCAGTGTCTTTGCAGATACTCGCGTGGCGTAATGTCTCCTGGGCGTCACGTCAGGACACGCTTATACTTCACCAGTGAAAGCCACGTCCACTCTCTGCTCAGCATTTTCCGCTATGGAGGCTTGCTTGATGTGAGTAAACACCAGTGAATGTTTTCATGTGTAGCTCTGGGCTGATGCTCACGTTTTCTGCTCGTTTGTTTTCACCAGGAGGAGAAAGACCAGCAGTGGAAACGTGCCATGGATTACCTCAGCGCTGTCTCGGAGCTCAACTACATGACTCAGATTGTCATCATGCTTTATGAGGACAACAACAAGGTAATTTATTGACAGTTTGTTTACATTTTGGTCAGATACATTCAGAAAATCTTAGATAATGATCAGATATGTTACCAAAACAGCATTGGCAAATGATGTGTGTACATGTGTGTTATATAATATATGTCCAAGGTGATGGTGAATCAGAGGAATGTATTTGATTTTTTTCTGTCTCCCTGTCATGAAGGACCTGACCTCTGAGGAGCGATTCCACGTGGAGCTTCACTTCAGTCCCGGGGTCAAAGGCGTGGAGGAGGAGGAGAACGCACCCACCGGCTTTGGCTTCAGGCCAGCTTCAGCAGAGGTGGCGCGGCAGGTAGAAGCCCACCAGAGCCTTTTCTCCTCTTCGCTGCCATTCTGCAGAAAACAGTCTGTGCAGTCAGGATCATTTTTCTGCTCATTCAGAACGGACAAAAGCAGCCGGAACCTGGGAGCCTGGAGGATCTCTCAAGAGACGAAACTGACCGGGCCGTGCCGCTGTCTGAGCCAATCACCATTCAGAGGAGGTCCCCGCTCATTCGCAATCACAAGACTGGATCCATGGAGGTGAGACTCACGGGTTTATCCAGACTCTTTAAAAAAGATTTTACATTTGGAAACCTTTTAGAAACTGTTTTTGGCTTCAAATCTACTCAGAAAAATATACAAAATGACAGTGAGTTGAAATGCAGTCCTACATGATGAACAAAGAGGAAATGTTATGTGAAAAATCCAGGAATGTATATTAGTTTTTTAATTATTTGAGACAGATCAAAAGCTGAATTAGAGATTCAGTGTATTAACCACCTGTCTGAACCTCGATCGTGTGTGTTTTTCCTCAAGGTCCTGTCGGAAACGTCCTCCTCCAAAGTGGGCAGCTACCGCCTCTTCTCGTTCTGCTCACGTCAGTCCCCGGAGATGAAACAAAGTGGATTAGGTAGGTGTCGTAATGCAGCGTTGCCATGGAAACTGTGTACAGATGACCATGAGAAATTGCTCAGAGTAGGAGGGGCAGGGCTCAGTTTTCATTAGGTTGCCTTTTAGTCCTGACTCTATGGCAATAAAGGGAGATTAAAATTTCTTGCAGGTTTTTTTTTTTTTTTTTTTTTTTTTTTTTTTATTAACTTTAATTTACGTAGAAGATGAGCAAATTTGAGAGTTGTTCAGTTTTGTAGTTTTTTTTTTTTTGTTTTAGCAGAGAAGTGAGGATGGAAATGATTATGCACTCGGTGTTCTTGGTAAATCTTTTGTTTTTTGGTCTGTAAAGTGTCCACTGTAAGTAAGACTTGTTGAAGTTAGCGTCTGGAATACGGCCCTTGTTTTTGCATTTTAACCAGTCCTGGTCATGATCAACTAGTGATGCAGTTTTGAGCTTGCTTCTGATCGTTTCATTTCAACTGAATTTTAAGGGTTATTTCAAATATTTTGTCCCCAAGTGATGTTCAGATCCCCAGCAGACCTTCCTGACTCCCTGAAGAAAACAAACAACTAAAAATAATCACAAAAAAAAGCTGCGTACACCCAAACACATGCTGGTGTGTTCCAGTAGAGCTGAGGCAGTCATTATAAACCTCTGCAGCAAGAAGACTACATGAACTGACATGTACGTGGCAGAACGTGTCACTGTGCTCAGTTGCTGTTTTTCGAGATGTGTTGCAGATGGAGAGAAAAGCGTCGATCTTTTCGCGTCCGATAACATTTCACTGCGTCATCGTTCCATCTCACTGAGCGTCGGGTCTTTTCCACCTTCCACAAAAGCATCGACTGTGCGACTGTTTATTAAAGTAAATCTCCTCCCTCCTAACACCTTGGTGTTGGTGTTTTGACTTAATTCACTGAAGGCACATTTCCAGATAAATGCGGTGAAACATCAGATCTCGTAATCTGTCCCTCTGCATCATCTCTCATAACTTTATCTGTAACTGCAATCTCCTTCTCAGCTGATCTTCTGTTTTCTCTGTTTATTGGAGTTTAAAATCACTCTTGGTGCTGTGGGAGTTAAGTCTTGCACTGTTTGAATAACAATTTTTTTACTCAACTTTGTTGCTATTTTGTGCACCTGCACATTCTTTCTCTGCTGTCCACAGAGAAGACAAACATTAATATAGTAAATGAAAGCACATAAAGAAACAGTGCATTTAAAAAAGCAATTTACAATATATAAACAGAATTTAGTGCAAAGTAATAATTTGGCAATCCAAGTAGTTTAGTTGTTACATCACTGATAGAGAGTCAAAAAACAAAATTGTACATTCAAGCACAGGGAGAACATGGAAACTCCACAGGAAAACACTTCAGATCCAGGTTGTCTCTGGGGTCTTCTTGTTGTGAGGCTGATGGTGCGAACCTCTCTGTCGGCATGGTGCCCTAATTGGTTGAGTCTGTTTTTCCTAAATCCCTCTAAAAGTGGTATTTTTGCCTTCTTTGGGGTGTCGGTACTCTGTAATGATGAGATATGATCACGTAATTCTGTTATTATACTTCAACCGCAGAGCTTAATTTGTCATGGCAGTATGAATAAGATGGGTCAACTGCATGATCTTTTCTGAAAGCCCGTGTCTGCCTTTCTGCTTGTCTGTTTTCTTTTTCTCTGTCTGTTCTCTCTCTCTGTCTCTTCTTGATCAGTTTTTTTGAGTAACAGCATGTTATGTAGTGATAACTAACCCGACCGCGCACCCCCCATCCCCCCCCCCCCTACCCTCGCAGGCTCTCAGTGCGCCGGGCTCTTCAGCACCACAGTCCTAGGTGGGTCCTCTAGCGCCCCTAACCTGCAGGACTACGCACGCGCACATCGCAAAAAATTCTCCAGCGGCAGTCTGTCCTACAAAGACGGTACGTGTTTGAGACGGCGCTCCTCCACAAACCTGCACAGGACAGCAGCAGATCAGTGTGTCACACATCTCTGCATAGTCTTACTCTGTAATATATGTGTTTCACATCTCCACAAAAAACAACAACAACAAAAAAAAAAACCCAGACATGTTGAATACGTATTAACCGCAGTTGTTAGGCGAAATTAATTTTTCCCCCCACGACATCATGTATGCTCATACATGTATCCTAGGTTTTTTTTATTTATTTTTTTGGTTGGTTTGTTTTAGTTTCAGTAGATGTGAAATTCCATGGTCATCATAGTTACTGAAACCACTCCAATCCTCCATCTTTTTTTCTTCACATTATATTGATGTAAATCCGTGTGTTTCTTTTGACGATTTTGTCTACATGCTGCCTCAGGCCCAATCAAAGTTCCCAGTTAAAACAAAAACCGAGATACGTTCACAACAGGCATTTTTGCAAAGGCATTGCCTTTTTTTTTTTTTTTTTTTTTTTTTTTAATTTCATTTATTTCTATTCCTACTATTGTTGCACTTGTGCGACTTATGTATTGAGGTTCCTCAGATCCCGTTCCAGTGTGTTGTTCTGGCTTGTGGAGTCTTCGGCTGTGTTCACACTTGTGGTGCGGTTTCCTGCTCTGAACTATAGTAGAACAACAACAACATGCGTTGGTCTGATTTGTTTAGCGTATAGATGAAACGTGACTCCCTGTGTGAATTCCCTGTCAGGATTCTGTTCAGCCGGTGTTTGAGCACTTGGCTGTCTTTTATTTGAGGTTATTTAACAGATGCAGTACAGATTTGCAATAACTTCCCTTACTTTTTTCAGGGAGTTCAAACATGTTTTGATCTTTTACTTGTAGTAATCATCCGGTCATGTGAAGGTAGTGGGGTAAGGGGAACAAAATGGAGCTGCCTGCCCATTTAGCAGAAAAGGTTGTGTTTTGCTACAACTGAAAAGATTCATAAATTAATCATGTTTGACCTGCATGTCAGATCTGTCGCGCAGCAAATTGAAAACCTTAACCAAATGAGGCATGTGCCAAAAAGCCCTTTTTTTTTTTTCGTCTTCTAAAAATAATCATGTTTAAATGTACTCTGTTGCGAGGCTTGATCAGTTTCCACTGGCACGACTCCTTGTTTGTGTGTGTGGTTGTGTGATCACCATCAGATCCCGGCCTGTTAAAAAGTGGAAAGAAGTGGTCGGTTCATTCGTGTGTGATCAATTGTCTCCCTCCGCGGCTGTTTTTGAGACATAATTGCAGTGCAGTTCAACCACGTCCTGCGATGACCAGATGTCATGCAGAGCTTTCTGTACGTCCAAAGTTATGTCCTCGTCAGATCGGGACAATTTTAGTTTCTTTTAATTGGTAGACCCCTGTATGGCACAAGCTGGACCTACAACTGCGCAGTTATCCACAACACAAAGGAATTAGTGATGTGTGCATGCTGTGTTCAGTAAATGCAGAAAGAGGCCAAAACAAATGTAAACACTTGACCGTAACGCTTTTAAAGCACATTATGCCCTGTTGTCTGGAGATTATATTTCAGATTCAAAACATGAAATGAGGACTTGTGCTCCAGACATCTGTCCCCTGTCGCCACTCGATTCATCCTGCCACTTTCCACTTCATCCAGCAGTGTTGCATCCAGACCAGTGTCTTACAGCAGAGCATGTGAGGGAGGCCGTCCAGGAGACCGTGAACAGTTCAGAAATGAAAACAGAATATGCTATTTTGTATCCCATGAAACCAATCAGATTGGGAAAGTATCTGGAATGGCTGATAAACCGTTCTGATAAATGGAAATGTGATCTCCACGTATTCGAATCGGTAAAAAGCAACTTCACCATGGAAAAAATGGATGCTCCTCCTTCTCTCACACAAAATGGGTGTGTAAAACCTAAAGAACAAACAAAACAACCTGTAGGAATAAAACACTTTAGGGAGAGACTATAGTTGAACCCCCTGTGGACTGAGATAACATAATGAAAATGCACCCAACTTAAAAAGAAAAAAGAAAAGGCTCGAGACCCGACAGCTGCCTATCCAGTTAGCAGCTACCAATTGAAACTTAGAAAGGTGTTAGAGGGGAGGCATGTAGCATGAACTTGCAGTAGTTGTGACCTTCAGTGGTGACTGTGCACGTGCACGTCTTACGAGGTGTTTGTATCAGCCGACAGAAGCTCACGAAGGGCTTATAGAAGTATGAAGTGTATACTGTGAGGAGATTGTGACTCTGTCTGACATGTCTGATGTTATTTGTTTCCTCAGTTCAGGGTTTTTTCAGCTTGTGATGCTTTCAGACTCGAGTCAAGCTGCACTTTGGTAGTTTGGGAGAATTGACAGCAGGGGTTTTTTTTATCCACAACAGCAGTTTGATGTCAGCAGCACCAGTTCTCCTCCAACCAAACCTAACCAAGTGTGAACACACCCACAGTTTTATGCCCTTTTACGCGAGTGAGCACTCCTCCATAATTATCTCCCTTTTAATTAACTCCGAAGTGCAGATTTCTGCACCTGCCATCATAATTTGAATCGGCATTGAGTAACTCCCACCGACATTGAAGGAGAAGCTCGCAGTTTGTTTTCCCATATTTCCTGCATGTATAGAGGGGCTTTAAACATGTCATCAGTAACCATCCATTAACTGTCTCCGTTTTTCTAAAAAAAAAATAAAAAAATAAATAAAATCATGATCTTTCCATGTTTTCTCTGCATGATCTATGCACCTTGCTCTGGTTATGGTTAACTATCCAAGTAAACTCCTCCTCTGCACACTTTCAGCTCAGCTTCAGTGTAATTGCAACACAAAGTATGTTGGGAGTTTGAGAAATTTATTTAACATTACTACTCCAAAAATGTTAAATGTTTTTCAGATTTTGTTTGAAAGCCAGAGCTGTTTGTGTTAGTCAAAGCTTCTTTTTTTATTTATTTATTTTTTAATTGTTAACCCTATTGTGAAAAGTGAGACATTCAATTCGGTGCTTAGTCATTCCTTAAAACATGGCCACCATGTTCGGTCATGACAGTGTCTGTATTCGTGTCATCCAGTAGGTGTCAGTGTGGCATCGTACAGCCGCCGTCTGTTGTTTCACATGTTCAGGTTCACTGTCGGTCTTTGTCATCCATCTTGTTCCACCTCATTTTCATGATGCGAGCCTCGGTTTTTCAATGCCGCCGTAGCGTGATGCATCAGTGCATGCTCCTCCGTGGCTGCAGTGTTGGTGTAATTTGGTTTTCCCCCCTCCCTCCATGCGGAAGCGTCTTGATCTCGGTCAGGTTCAGGTCTGGTTTGAGTTTTGATGGTTTCTCTACGCAGAGGTGTCAGTTTACTGGGACTGCAGTAAACCTCGTGGTTACAGAATAAAACGAAAACTGAGCATTGGGCTTGATTTCTAAGGATTTTTTGCCTTTTTTTTTTTTTCTTTCTGTGTGTATTGTCCACCTCTTCAGTTTGAATCATTCATCTCACTTGATCTGAAGATGTATCGGCCAACAGACATCTTCAAACATCCTCAAATCCCAAATATCTGCTTCAGCAGAGTCTTCAGTAAAACTGGAAGAACATCTTTGATTCTCAATCCTCGTGTACAGTCAGGTGCTGCTTGATCACCTCTGTATTGCGTGCACACTAGTGAAGAGCAGGGGGATGATAAAACATGGTACACAAGTCAATGTGGCTCGTAGTAACACTAGTGAACTTTTTTTTTTTATTTCCTCAGAGTTGTTGTCTATGCCGGCAGTAAAACGATTTTCTGTGTCGTTTGCAAAGCATCCGACTAATGGTACGTCTGCTTCTTTCAAGTATTTTTCCACTTCACCTCCCTTTGTCTTGCATGTCTTCAAACTTTTGCTTTTTGACCTTGGGTTTTTTTTTTTTTTGTTGTTGTTGTTTTTTTGTTTTTGTTTTTTTCCACATGGCCCTCCAGCATTTCAGGTTTCCGTTACTTTTCTCTTTTTTCCCTAATTGTTTCCGTTTTTTTTTTTTTTTGGTTTTGTTTTTGTAATTGACCCATACGCATCGGACTCTTTACTTTCCTAACACTACCTGACATTCTCTCTTTAACCAGGGTTCCCACTCAGTCCTTGAACATCTGCCTAAAACCTCATAGCAGCCTAGCACGACGACAGCCTTCATTAATCTGCATACTTAAAAGCATGTTGGAAAAATCCTTACGGAAATGTAGACCCCAGTAGATATCAGATTTCCTGAGATGAATCCATCTGCTGCGATCCGATCGGCTGTAAATGTGAGAAGAAAGAGAGAAATTAGTGCATGGTGTAACCACCTCCTGCTTCTGACGGAGTTTGTTGAGTTTTGAGAGCAAACCACAGATCTGCTGCGGGTTCCTGTTGGCGCGCATCCTTCTGTTTCTTCAGCTGAACCCAGACGGGCTCCGTGGCGTTGAGCTCGGAGTTCTGTTGCAGCGACGCTCCTCATTCCTCCAGACATCGGCTTTTCGCTGGTGATCCGTTTTTCCTGCCGCGGACTAAACCTGCGGCCGATCTGAAGTCTCTCTGATACGACTGCATCGTAGATCGGGGGCAGAATCTTGACACCTGCCTGGAACTTTCTTTTTTTTTTTCACTGCACCTCAGGGGTCCTGCTGTTGTGGAGCTTCAGTGAAACTCTCTTCTGGTAGTACTGAATCTGTAGCTTCTGTTTGGACAAATTTTAGAGCGAAAAAGAACCGATCTGTCCTTGTCCAGGTTACTTCACCCGTATTTGCCGACTTTCACTTCGTCTCTGAACGCCGCTGGCATCATTTGAACATAATCATACTAAATTTAGCAGTCAGAGCTTCTAACTAATACACAAAAGCAAATTCTTTTTTTTTTTCCAATATTGGCACAGAAGCCCATTGGCAAACATGTTTCAGTTAGAAGGCTGTTACAAAATCCTACATTCATCTAAAGATGAGTAGTTTACCTGAATGGAAGCTGTGTGCGACAGACGTCAGAGGCCGTTGTTTCCTCACCTCAGATCTGTCTGGGTCTGTGTTGAACTGGCTCGCTTCGCTGGCAGGGCCAGTAAATTAAATAACCTTTACATGTAAAGCTTTTCAGTCATTTACTCAATTTTTGAGTTATGCCGAAGCCTCCTGGCTAAGATAAATAAACATCATAAGGCCACAATTGACGTTCAGCTTGTTCGTCACTCTCCCCTTCGCCCTGAGAGTACAACAGTACAGGCCACACGCAGCACATTGTTTCTACAAAAAGGTATGTCCTGCAGCATTTAAACTAAAAAGTCACATTTGACATAAATAATTGCTGGATTAAATTGAATCTCCTGAATACTCCTGATGCTGAGAAGCAGACACATGCTAGCGATTCTGTTTCTTCATTATTATTTAAGTGAACGTCTGTACGTCAGGGTGTCGCTGTGAAAAGGTTCCAGTTTGCCATTTTGCTGAGCATTGTCATCAGTGTTTATGTTTCCACACACATTAACACAACGCCAGATCGACAGAGGCTTTTTTTCTCTTAAAGGGCAAACTGAAAAGTTCTATTTTTTCCTATTATATTTTACATTTATTTTTCAGATGTGTTCACTCAGTGGGTCTCGTCAAAGCTTTTCCCCAGTGGACCCAGTAATGTCATGGGGTCTTAAATGCTTCATGAACAGCGTGACGAGCTACAAAGTGGCAAGTTTTGACATTTAAGTGTGAAAAAAAAAAATGCATCTTCAACAATGTCAAACTGAACTCCCAGCGGGAAGGTTTTATGTCGCAACTGCATTTTTTTTAATGGTGCACTCTATAATAAAGCAATGTTTTTGAAGTTCAGGTAATAATATACTTCACCAGCCTAGTGTACACACTTTGCTAGCTACAAATACAGCAGCTTTTCCAGAGGTATAAAATAATTTTATTGGCATTTCAGCTCAAATGTGTAAAGACCTTATCTGAACATTTTCTTGGGGCTGATTTGAGAACTCTTTGGATGACAAATAAACACTTCCTACTTGAAAAATAAAAGAACTCACAGCTTCCCAGTTCCCAACTTCACTAACACTTTTTTTGTTTTTTTTACATGTCACTCGCTTTGTTTGGTTCTGTCTTTTCAAGTCGTCGGTGTGACGGGGGGATCACACTCCTCCTGAGTCACTGACGGAGTTTCATTTCACTCAAAAACATTTAGATTTTTTTGAGTCAATTCAACAAAGCTTGGAGACTTTCAGGAGACAAAGAAGGTTTAGGGTTGAAGCAGCAGACGCTCATGTTTCCTAACGATAGTTTGACCTTCGGTTTGAGCTCCGCGGGATTTTATGAAGATAGAACCTGGTTTCAGATCAAACAGTTACTCTTTTCCATCGTGTATGAAATCTAAGATGAGCAGTGAACCTTGAAAAGAGCCACAACAGGAGCCAGCGATGGGAACCCTGTCTCTATGAATCTGGTCACCATTACTCAGTTATTCAGTGTTTTTATTTTTTCCTTTCCTCCCAGTAGATAGATGTGTGTGTGCTTGTGCGCATGTGTGCACAGTAAATCCATGCAACGTCGTCACAGAGGATGTGAGCTGAGCTCATTGTTAAACACATTCAGCAGCAAATCAATGTTTAAGCCTTCTCCTCTTTTCCACCTGCACTTTGGAACTGTCTCTCGAGAACAACCGAACCTGTGATTTATTTTTTACCAAGCTCACTTTCATTGTCTCAGATCAACGTGCGGCTAAATGAACCTCAGCCAGCTCTTCTTGGCGAAAGGGAGAAGGGTTAAAGCATTGTCCATCCCATCTCCTGCGTCTTTTCTGAAAGAAACATTGATCAGTGTTGTGTTTATTCTAATGAGCGCATGTTTTCACTGCACAAGTGCAGCAGCAGTCATCATGGGTTCATTAAGTGGCTTATTCTCCCGTGTTTTAATTCAAGGCGGTGAACGAAGGGCGCTCCAGTGTTGCAGTGAAGCACTTACAGATCTGGATAAAAAGGCGGGTTTACATGGATTAAAAGTTGTTGATCCTTACGTCCCGATTTGGATATCGCAGATGAGCTGGACTGTTTTGTTCGGTTTACGAAAGTCGTCTGTCTTGGTCGCGCCACCAGTGTGCTGCTGACATCGTGTTCATGTTTCAGTGGCAGATGTGTTTCGTCTGTGCTGAGCTTTGAAGGATAAGTGAGATTTCACTGAGTGCGTCTGAAGAAATTTCAACTGATCCCACATTGTGAAATTGTTTTCCACGCCTTAGACTCATTCGTGCCAGTCGCAGCGCCGTGCACGTGTGAGATCAAAGCTGGAAATAGACTGACTACGACTCATCTGGCGAACCATGAAGGATTCAGCAGTATCCAGTCAGGTGGAGCATGTCCTCACTTTAAAATCAACGAAACAGAAAAGTCTGTTGAAATGCACCTTTTTTAGGCTGTTGGTGGGACAACAAAAAAGCCCTCGGTTCGCTCACATATGAGGCAGTAGGTACATAAAATCACTGAAGGGTTTCAACAATTTCAGCTTATCAAGGCCTCTGTGGACACCTATTTGTGGTACAAATCGCAGAACCTCAGTTTGAAAGAGTTTTTTGAAGCACAATATTTATCGATGCTTTGCATTTTTATCGCATCCTAATTTTTGTTACTGGTCTGAATTATCCATATCTATAGGTTTTGGTTTCAAATCGAGACTTTTTCAGGGTATTAATGACTGATAACATTGAAATTCAATAATTCCTAAAAGCGTAATTGTCGATACAGTGAAATGGATCAAAATTGGCTGTGTGCCCATTTATTGTTTCATCTTGTCAGCGAGACTCCCCTTTAATCCCTTTTAGGGTCACTTAGAAGTTGAGCTGACTGTGCTAAATGTTGGTTAAAGGCTGGACAGGTTGCCAGTTCATCACAGGACTAAAATGGAAGCCAACAATCCCACTTACTATACTTAGAACTGGTTTAGAATCATTGAACTGAATCTAATGCAGACATGTTTGAGTTGTGGAACTGAGTCCCCGTGGAATACCCAGCAGGAACATGCTAACTCCCTGCAGAAAAGGATCAGAATAGATGTTGAATCTTCTCACCTTGATTCAAGAGCGCCAGCTGCTGCTCCACTTGGGAGCTTACACCATGTATCGTATGTACATATTGGAAAATACGACGTCTTAAAGGTGCACTAAGGAGTTTTTCATCTTTAAAAATACTTATTTTCCACCATAAATATGTTACAAATATTCAATGGCATGTACAATGTGCCCTGACATATTCACTGTAAGTACCGCTAACAGCGCTAAATTGTCACTTGAAAGTTGCAGTGCCGGTCCGGCACCAGAATTTCTTTGCTGAGAATTTGAGAGGAATGACGTAATGTGTGCTCCGGCTGGCCTGATTTCTTTAGGTTTCGTTTTGTCCGCCATTACTCCGCCAGATGCTTAGCGAGCAGCAACTGAGCAGTATTGAGGATGGATCTTAGACAACTCCAGCACAGACCCCACCAGGTAAAAGAAACTTAAATTTTACTCGAGCGCTACTAAAAGAGCGAGGAAGGAGTTCCCCTCTTCCGTGCACGTACATGGACGCAAGTCACAGACACGAGCGTTTCACTAAGCTGCAGTTACGCCCAAGGCCTTCAGGGGCCATTGTTCGCCTAAAACGAGCAAACTCCTTAATGCAGCATTAAAGCTCGTGTCCGGAGTTTCCGTTCGTTTCCAATGTATGTATCATTTTTTAACAGAGCTAAAATGGGCCTGGTTCGATACTATTATATAATATTAGCATAAAGCAGTATAAAAATTTATTTATGAGCTCTGCCTTCGTCTCATAGACCCCCATGTTATCCGAAAAAGCGCCGGTCAGCTTCAGCCAATAGATTTCGAGCTTCCGCTTTGTCATGCTGTCAATCAACGTGTGCGCGCAGCCAGAGAGCACAGCCACTCACCCAGGCAGAGGAGAGTTAGCTCCGCAGCAGCCGCCCCGCTTACCTCGGATATATCCATGGTCTGCTGAACATCCATAAACAGCTAAACATCTAGGATGCTGTAGGACTCGGAGGCACTAATTTCCAACCCACAGTTAATGCGCGTTCACAATGAAAGGGGCGTGGCTTGGTCGCTCACGAAAGCAGAGGGAGGGCAGAACCTCGAGACGTTGGATTTAAAAAAAAAAAACTCATGCTTTCAAAGCTCCGGACACGAGCTTTAAGGTTGTATCTGTCCGGCACCTTTCATGGTGCAAGAAGTTGCACATGATAATTGCACCACAGCAGAAGCTTGGTTTTGTCTATTTAGGTGGAGACAGAAGAATCGAATATACCTGGAGCTTCATCAGCAATTACTGTAAACAGAAGAACAAAAATAGGTTTACTTAATCAGCCAAAACAGACTTTGTCATGAATCTTGAATAATGTTGTTGTTATATCTTAAGTTGCAAAGAAGAATCAAGAACGTCTCGATACCTGACACTCGTTAAAGATGCCGTGGTGCACTTCACCACAGTCCTGCTCATTATAGATGCCTCTCCACTTCCCATTTCAATTAATGGACTGTAATCATGCTTCCTGAAGAACCAAAGACACATTAATCTGATGGTGGTGTGTGGAACCTGCAGGACAGGGGGTCCTCCGGGAGCAGGGTTGGACCCCACTGCTTTAAGAGAATACTCTGCAAATCACCTGCATACACACTTGTAGTCTGTTTTGCTGTAATTTACTCGTATCGTTCACCACAGGGACAAAAGATGACACCTCCATGATAGCAGTGGCTCCATCTCTCTGGTGCACTGCGACAGGTACGACCCTCCTTCCCTCTGAAAGTGATGCCTTTTTGTGTCGGCCTCACATCCAGCGGCAGCGTATGACAAACGGCCTGAGGTTGTTTGTTGATCGGGGGGGGGTAGAACATTTATCTGGTTTTGCGGTGTTTCTTTGGGAGAAGCAGTTGTTCTTTTTTTGGACACACTGCTTGCACTGTTCTTTAAATATTGCACATCACACGATGTGTGTGACACTTGCTCCTTCGTGTGTCTCTCCTCAGTAGTGTGATGACTGTCTGTTGCCGTATCTTGAGACGAATGTAGAGTAGCTGCAGAGGAGAGTTGTGTTTCTGATGTCAGTGTCTTGCTCGGAGCTTTCCTGGGTGGTTTGACAAATTGCTGCCTGTCCCCTCTCCACTGATTTTTGGCTGTTTGGCAGCCGGGAGAAGCCGCTGCCTGCTGCTTTTGTCTGGAGCACCTCCTTCCTGTACACAATACTCCTCTCCTCCTCTCCCTCCCCCTCCTCCTCCTCCTCTTCATTCTTTAACCCCTCCTCTTTGTCTCCGTCAATCCTCTCTTCCCGCCATCAGACCTTGTGTTGCATTTGACCTGCTCCCGTTCTCCGCTTCCTCCTCGTCCTCCACACTCCTCGCCCACTGTTCTGTCCTTCCTCGCTCTCCCTCTTCTTCCTCAGAGCCCCTGGAGGAGCACCATGTGGCCCAGTTGTTGAGGCGTTTCTCCACCAACCTCAGTCTGGGCCGCCACCTCTCTATGGACGGGGCGCTGGCCCACCACCTCCACCAGTGCTCCTACCACCTCCGCCTCTTCCGAAACTGGCTCATCTCCGGCCAGGAGCCCCTAGAGTACCTCCACGGTCAGCCCCCTGCCCCCCCCCCCCCCCGCCCTCTGTAACCCCAGCCTCACGCTCCCCGTTGACCCCAGCGCTCACGGTTCAGTTGGGACTGTGCTTGTTGTGTGGTTGACTCTCATGCTTGTTCACTTGCTGTTTCTCTGCATGCTTGCCTGTTTCTGTGGTTATGCAGATTGCCAGCTGGAGTGGTGTGAGCTGTTTGGGAGTTTGAGGCTTTGTCAGACTACCGATCTTTCCCGCAGACAGTGATGGCAGCTGTTTTTTTTTTTTTTTTTTTTTTTTTTTTTTAATCCCCTTATTTTATCCAGGGGTCCTTCTCATTGTTTTGCAGTTTTAATGTGAAAACAATTACATGAATGTGTCATATTGATCTTGTCTTTTACCAATCAGTTTCCTGAAGCTGCTGATGCAGCATGAGACGTTTCAGTTTGTCGCGATGTCGCCGTAATATGTGTATTGTTAACCTGTAATGGCAAATTAGGAAAAACCTCAATAAACATCAACCATATCGTCTATTTAGGATATTTTTATTGGTCATATTTGCAGATCTGACCAGGAAGCAGACAGAACCCATGCTGCATTTTTAAATTTTTGCTATCCAGAATGTAGCTTTCCGTAGTAATCACAGGTTTGTCTCTTCTTTAAAAATCAATGAATAGCTAAAGACAGTACATTGATTCTTCTTTGAGATGTATTTCACTGTTAAATTGTGCTCCGCTCAGAAAACACAATTTTGGCCAGAACTCAGCTTCACAATTTTTTTGTTAATTTGCAGAGCAAAAAAAACTTTCTTACTCAAACATTTTTATGAAAAAATTTAAACCGTCTTGTTTTTGTTTACAGTTTAAAAGACTAAAGAACACAAGGATTGTATAGTGGAAAGAATCTGGTAATGCAGAGCATCATAAATGGGATGCCTGTGATCAAACATTAGCATCTAACAACAGAAATGACATTATATGTATCTACACTATGGGAAACCAGCAGTCTTTCCCTTTTTTTGACTCTTAGTGTTGAATTTGTCCACAGCCAGTTCTTCCAGAGAAGAATTCAGAAAAGCAGGAAGTCGAGGAAACTGCTCGGTGTGTTGGCAGACCTGGCTGACTGGGCTCTGAACATGAACCAACTACTAATTAAATACCATGCCTTTTTCTGAAATGTTTTTATCGATGTGTCAGTGCCTAATTCCTGTCAGGGATTTAGATAATCCAAAGTGTGATATTTTTTTTTTTTTTCAATTTTTTTCTGTGTTCTTCAAAAAAATTGACAAGAACTCTTCATCCTAACATTCATGTTAATTGTAGAATATGTACACCAGCAGGGAAAGGTCATCTCATATACTGCCTCTGAATGAATACCTTTTGGAAAGAAGTGTAAAACCACTGACCTTATTAAAAAAAAAAATCACACTACAAAAACCATGAACAAGACGCTCCATTTTTCAAAGCTGCCAAATTACCTGTGTGTTCTCGGGCTCATCTTTGCAATATTTTGCACAATAGAAGTGGAGTAGGAGAATTCTCTGCATATGTCTCCACATGTTGCACTGAAATCAACATGTTGCACACAGTCTGATGTCGCACGCTGACACAAATTAATATTAACATGTTTGTGTGCCACAGCTCAGCTTGCTGCACCACCAGATCAAGATTAACCCTTTATTTTCACACAAAGATGTGTCTGTAAATGTAGAGGGTTGGTCAGATTGCAGTCCAGACCCCCCCCCCCCCATACACTGAGTCAGGATTTCCAGATATCGTTTAGGCTCACTTGGAACCGTAACCGCTTATTTTCTGAAATGTTACTTTAGAGACATGTACAGGGGAAGTCGTGACTGGTGGAGATATGGGTTTAAAAACTGAATAAACCTCATTATACTGTTGTCAGTGGCTGCTCTGAATGCTAGTGGCCTTCCTACCTGACCCTAACCAGCATGTGACTACTGCTTGTTCGCTGTACATGTTGAGTACACTCGACGGAGGTGGACTCAGTGAAAACACCTTCACCGGGGGTGTTTTTGAGGGAGGACGGAGGCGCGGGCTGTGGTCTGATGCTTTGTGAACGGCCGTGGTGAAACGCCACTTGGTTTTGAACTAACAGCAGTCGGGCTGCGTTGGATGATGCGTTGGAGCTGCAGCTGGATGGCTTCGAGCTGCAGCATGTTGTGCGCCACAAACGGCGGACTGGAAATGCTCTTGAAAAACGGATGCGCTTTTTTTTTTTTTTTTACCCCCGTTTCCTGGTTTCTGTTTGACGTGGCGTCTCATTGTCTTGGCATGGCGTTTTGCGACTTGCCCGTTTGGAAACGACCCGTCGAGGCTGGCAGGAGTTCACCGCAGGTGACGTGACGAGGGCCCCCCGCCGTGAAGCAGGAAGGTTTTAGGTTAAAAGCGCCGCGTGGAGGTGACGGAGGCGCGAGGGTGACGTCGGGGGTCGTGGTGGCGCCGGGCGGTTGTGCCTGCTCCTGTGTTCGACTCCCCGGGCTAACTGAGGGCTGATGTGCCTGCGGGCGTCGTCTCTGTCTCTCTCTCTCTCCCTCCTCTGCCGCAGGCTTCGAAGGCTGCTCCATGGTGCCCTCCATCTACCCTCTGGAGACGCTGCACAACTCGCTGTCGCTGAAGCAGGTCAACGAGTTCCTCACCAGCGTGTGCGAGAGCGCCGGGGATCCGCACACCAGGACCACCAGAGGTACGCAGCGAGCGAAGGCGGCTCAGACATGTCTTCACCTCCACTTCACGCAGCCGTGAACCTGCTCTTTCTTCTCCCTGCAGCTCTGTCAGCCATGTTTGCCTCACACAACCAGCCGCCAGACTCCTACATCCCCCAGAGAGTCCTGTCTTCCTCCATCTCCCTCAGATCTCGCTCTGACAGACCCCCTTGGTGTGAGTATCACCCTGCAGAATGGGACATTTCCAGGCCCTTCAGCTGTCTCCGTCGCAGACGTCTGGAGCTATTTATAGATGCACATCGTCTGTTCTGACCAATTTCAAATGAAGATCCAAGCTTAGTTGCTGCCTCTTATCTTTTTTGTTTTTTTTTTTTAACTGTCATGTTTGAGCTGAACCCAGTGAACCAGTCTGAGTTTACACAGTACTGAGCTTTAATTCAACACACTCATTGTGTCAGTTTTTCAGTTTCTGTCTGCACATATGGAGCAAATCAAATCAGCATTATTGTCAATTCATCGATATGTGGAGTACTCACAGTGTTGACATTTCTTTTTCACTGAGACCTTTGGACGAGGAACACCCCACAAGAACTGTGATTTTCTCACATATAAAACTTAGAGAAGAAAATGTTGACCACCTGCCTCAGATATCCAATAACTGAGTAAATTTAAAATAATGAATACTATTCAAAGTCCTGTGTGTTTGTTTTGTGTACCTGCAGACAGCAGCGGTCCCTCCAGTACAGTATCCAGCGCTGGACCATCGTCTCCCACCACCGCTGACACGTCTCCCCGGTTCAGCTTCAGCGACAAAATCTCTCTCACGCCGCAGAGCAGCGAGGAAACTCACTCCTCTCAAAACACGTCCGCCCAGCCGGCCCCGACTGCTGCGGGGCCGCAAGTAATCGACGCGGCCGGCCCCGCTGGATCGAACCAGTCTGAAGTCCCGCTGACTCCAAAGAACTCACCGGAGGATGACAACGGGTCCGATCAGCAACCTGACAACCCGGATCCTGTAGTCCCGGGGCAGGAGGTGGCGGCGGCGGCGGCGGCGGCAGCGGCTCCCACTTCCGAGGATCCTTCCAGTGCCTTTTGTGACCCGTGCCTGAGGCCCCCGTGCTCGGCGCTGGCCGAGCTCTCTCTGAGCCGGCTGGAGGGTTACTGCCTCCCGGGCTCGCTGCCGGTGCTGCTGGAGCTCAGGGAGAGCAGCAGCGAGGCGGGCTCCAGCTCCCAGACGCCTCAGTCCCCCGAGGGACCCGACGAGTTCTTTGACACCCAGGAGTCCATGGAGCTGTGGATGGACAGTCCAGAGAGCCCGTGTGCCGAGACGCCTCCGGAGGGGGGATCCGCTCACACAGCAGAGCCGTAGAGGCGCCCCCCACCCCCCCCCCCCCCCCCCCCCCCCCCCCACCGCAAACGGCAGGTTACACTTCATCAGGCAGAAACTACTGTGGTTGGACCTTTGACTTTATGAGCTGAATCAGCAGTGAGGTGCTGTGTTGAGCTGAAGCTGACCCCCCCCTCCCCTCCCCTCCCCTCCCCTCCCATCTTCGTGCCTGTGTAATGATTTTAGGCAGCTGATCAATCTACTCAGTGCTGCAGAATCGTAAGACGACGCCATACATGCTTTTCATTGCCTTACCGCTGAACACCCCCCCCCCCCCCGCCCCCGACAATCCACCGGTTCAACGCATCCGACGCCACACGGTTAAAGACTCAGCCGCTGTGTTACTGACACTGAACAGCTGTAGAAGAGCCTTTTCACAGCTGCATTACTTGGTTTTGGCCACCAGGGGGCAGAAACCTTTAAACGGGGCAAGGCGTCCATCAGAGCGGAATGAGGAGCGAAGCTACAGAGAATCGAGCTTATGAAATAATGTCTTGTCTCTTGATTGATTTGTTACAGCAGAGTTATTTGATTATTTTGTTAATGCTTCAAGTTGTGTATCTTAAGAGCTGCGGCAGCGACGGTTCAGCATCTGCTGCAGCTTTCAGGCCATGTTTCAAAGCTTTGGGCTGTCCAGCTCAAACGTCTCCACTGAAGCACAAGTTTTTCCGCAGGATACTGAAACCTCGACTCTCACTGCTTTGTTTTTGTTTTTGTTTTGTTTTTTTAAATGGAAACAGGAAGCGACCCAGTCGATCTTCTGTTTCACACTCTGGACGTTTTGCATTCTCCATCTTTGGTTTCTTCAGTTAAAGAAGAAAAATGAGAGAAAAAAGCTAAAACTGAAACTTCAAGCATAAGTGTTCGGTTTTCAGGTCAAACCGTGTGCGCACTGCTTTCTGCCAAAGTCCTTAAGCCTCATGGAAGAGTTAATATAATCGCTAGAAAAATCTAGAAAATGTGATATTTATTTTGAAATTTCATCTTGGTCAAAACAAAACTGTATTTTTAATACCCACACGTCAGATATTTAATTGTATCATAGCTATTGTGTATATTTTTTTGTAAAATCACAGCGAATACTGTATGTATGTGTGTGTTCGGGGGGGGGATCTGAAAGCTATTATCTTCATTTCATTACTGAACAAACAGGAGGGGCATTTACATTCAACGTGCTTTTATTGTGGCGAGCAGTTATGTAGCACTTGTGTGTCTTGGTGAGGAGGAGGAGGAGGAGCACACATGCTGTGAGACGCGATTGGGGTCGGTGAGGATGCCGTCCTGGGTTCAATCTGAGGGTTTCATGTTACACTGCGATGTACTGTAAAGGTTAAATACACAACTGTGAGTTACTGAGACTGTGTGTACACGCATAAAAACTGACAGGCTTTCTGAGCTCCTGTTTTTGGTCTCGTGCAGCAGGTGCTGCTCACCTCAAGCTTCGGTTCACATCAATAAACTTGTCTGACTTGAAGTTTCCACATAAACTGTGCATTGCTTTATCTCCGCCTTTCCTTGACCTGCTGTTTGATGGTTCAAGCATCACTCTGAACACTTGCAAAAGTTAGTTTTGATTGCTATGTTGTGGTTGCACATTAGCAAATCCTAAATTCAGGGGGGATAAAAGCAGAATATGTTGAAACCGTGACAGTACATAGGGTTATACACTTATCTGAAGACAGAAATATGCATAGAAGACCACTGAAGGACAGTCTTTGTTTTCAAGTTTTACAAGTAAGTTGGTAACTGCTCGAAACTCAGAATTTGACGCTTAAAGTAAATTAGGTGCATTAGTCACGAGCATTTCTTTCCATTAAACATACAATAATTCTGGGGTTCAGAGTTTGTAAAAAAAAAAAAAGAAAAAAAAAAAAAGCAGCAAAGGCAACATATATATTTAATCATATGGTTATGGGAAAACGCATGTGGAAATCAAAACGGGTGGCTTTTCAGAGATTTTCCTTTAACTCAAACTGAAACGGCTCTCTACAATAAGAAGGAAGAACAGAGCCGCTTCACATCCAGGTTTGTAATTCTCTTTCAATGCGAACTCATTCAATTGGCTCAATTTCTCCATAGCAACTCCCTCCTTGTCAACCAGTCATGACTGTGTGTGTATAACATGTTTCAGATAAGAAAAGTTGTCCGGCACAAAGTGCATCATGTTTGAAACGACGCAGTATCGAAAACTTTGCAAACATTCTGCCCTCAACCCACAATTTCTTCACAGGAGGTAGAGTGTGAAATTAAAGGGGGGGGAGGATTAACAGTTGATCCCTTTAACAGCTTGAAAATGTTAAATGACTGGACCAAAATGAATGAAACTTGGCACAATAACCAATAACGTTATATATATATATATATATATATATATATATATATATATATATATATATATATATATATATATACACTATAGGATTATTAAAAAAAACTCTTAAGTAGATGATTTTGATGTCTTTTTGTCTTGAGATTTGTTTTCCTACTTTGTCAGTAGATAAAAGTTTACTTAATTGGTCTTAATTTGCACCTTTACTGTGAATCAGTGAGGATCATTTGCACTTTCCACTACTGAATCATTTTTGATTTTCTTTCATTTTGAGTTTGCAGAGCAAGAATGGACATTTCTGAGAAACAATTTCTCACTGCCGAGTCAGCTTTTCATGATGTTTATGCTGTGTATATGAATATTATAGTAGTGATAGAATTGCGATATATTGTGCCACCGTTTTAAGACGAAAAATATTTTATTTTATTGATGCATTGTCTATCATGAATAAAATCAAGTGTTATGTTGTCTCAACTATTTGTGTATTAATAATTGAAAAAGTTCAAACGAGTGAACAACTTTTTTTTCACAAATCAAAGTAGAACAGACTATGTATATTTATGTCAAAATATTGACCCAAAACACTAGCCTTTAATGTCTGTAGTTTGGCGATGGCCAGCAGCTCTGCTGCTCATCCCACAAATGCATGATGCTTATGTGAAAAGCGTTCTGACGACAAAGAAATAATCAACCGAGGTGATTTCTCTGCTTTTTGTGCAAAGTTAGGTAAAGATACAGAAAGCTGAGAGTCTTTCAGCGCCAGTATTTTTCCTCTTACTGAAATGTCACTGCTTTCCACCGTGCGACACTCTCCAGGAGGGAATTTATTGCTTCCTCCGATGAGCTGGTAAATCAGCTCAGAGCTCTGAGTTACTCAGCAGAGTAAATCAGTCCCAGGTAAGTGAGTCCTGACGCCTGCAGTGTGGAGGGAGCGCACAAACGAGCGTCTCAGTGTTTCTTCTACATTTTACATCCTTAAAATGGTTTGAGATTATAAAAAGAAATTTAAAAAAAAAAGACATATTTTCACATTTTTAGATTAGTTCAAGGACCAAATGTAGCACAGTGTAGTTTTAACAAGGCCACAGAGGAAATCCGAGAACGTAATATTATATAGATAACGACAGTTACAAAATCGACCCACCGTTTTACTCATATTATGAACATAAAATCATCGTCATGTCACACTTCCTCCTTCTCCCGACTTAAATCTATACTATCCAATTCTGATCTCATGAATCATCATACGTTCATCTTCTCCCTGTCAATCCTTCCTCACAGCTTCAAAAAGATGGATGTTTGATTCTCGACTTGCTCCCGGCTACGTTAATGAGACGCCGCCCCGCTATGAACCAGCTTTTAAATCTTCTTTTAAATTTACCTCCACCCATCCTGATAACCTCGTTCTAAATATGATTTTATGATTTATTTCTGATCACGTCGAAGCGCCTGAGACGCTGTTTTTAAGAGCGACTGAGAGAGGCTGCTGCTTCTTCGCCTGAATGATTCTTGGAGTTCCCCCTCATAGTGTAGCTTTGCTCATGTTTCCTTCCAAACTAAAAAGTTACCTGATTTTCACTGATGTGTTAACTCCAGGCTGTACAGCCATTTGGCCTGCGGCTCCTCGGCCCTGCAGTGCGGGGAGGTTAACAATGGGTTAAATGGGTTAAATACAGAGAAATTACTTCTCTAATGAGATCAAATGGTTGACTTCGGGGTCTCATTTTCGTCACAGGTTAATTTTTATTTTAATCATCGAGTCAATTAATCAGTGAACTCAGCCTGGTTGTGCTTATCATTTTGACTCATACAGTTTGACGTGCTACACTGATAAAGACTTTATTCTAAACCTTTTGTATGTGACGCTGCTCATGCACTCTGCCCCCTGGGGCATCCATCCTCTTTTACACTGCAAACAGTCAGAGCTTTCCCATGATGCAACCCAACATGGCTTCATTTGATTGACGTCTCTCGGGTAAGATTTTTTTTTTCTAAAAAAAAAATACAACAGCTCAACTTTGTCTATTTGACCTTTTAACTCTCGTGGAAAATGTTTGAATCAGATTTGAGACAGGATGAGGGGAATGTTGAATCCCAGAATTCTCATTGTCCCATCTTTACCATTTGTCCATTAACAATATTTTTAAGGAGTAATTAATACACACTTCAGTTGAAAGATGATGTTTGAAATGAATGTGTGGCCATCGCAGCATCTTTTCAGCAGCTTCTCTGCAGGGATTGTCATCCAGCCTCCAGCCTGCGCCTCCTTCCTCCATCCCAGTCTCAGCCTCACATGCATCCATGAATCACTGCGTCTCTGTTTAGATTCGTTTTGCATGACAAACGGCTCATATCGGGGGACTGGGGGGGTCTCACTGGGGAGCGGTCCCACCCCACTCAGCCGCTGCACGTCTCTGGATGTTTCCCAGACAGAACAAAGCCCACACTGTTCCTGCGTCTGGAGCTTTCTGTGGTGTTCGACCCGGCTGGATTACATCATCCCAACCGTCCAACAGGTTCCCAGACGGGCCTGAAACACACAAAGAGCTGCAGAACCCGGGCTGAAGGAGCAACTGATTCTCTGCTTCCAGCCTGGAGAAAAAAATAAAACTAATTATTTGCTTCATCTAACAACTTTTTGCAAGGATGATCTTGGCCAAAAAAAAAACAAAAAAACAAACCTGATTTAGAGTTTGTAATTCATTTTTGCAAGTTGAAAAAAATTCCAGTCAATCATTGATAGAAAACTATAAGATCATTGTTGCCGTTTTTCGTGTTTTGTATTTAAGAATAAATAAATTCTTCATTATTAAAATTTGTAATAGGCATTATTCTTTATTGCCAATGCTTTGACTCATTGGTTTTTCTCTGTCTTGGGCATTTTATCATTGCAGTCAAAATTAACAGTGAATTATTGAAATCCTGAAAATGTCCACAGTTTGACAGTTATTTATTTAAGCAAATGTGCATTAAGATTAGAGGATCCTCTTTTCCATACTGACTGACCAGTCCCTTCACGGCACTCCGGGGGTCTGGTGGGGGTCAAAGGTCTGGGTCAGGGAGACACACAGTGGTGACCTGTGTGTCACTGTGGGAATCGAACTTGGGAACTTCCTCTCTGAAGCACCTTTTCTTAACAACGGCACAATAATTATCATTTTTATTTTTCTACTCTTAAAATTTTAACTTCATTCTCAAGCTTTAACTTCATGCTCCACATGACAAAAAAGCTGGAAGTAGTGTCTGAAAGGTGAATCAAGCATTTGACTGACAAAAATAGACAACAGGAGACATTTTTCTCATTAAATGGCGTTTTTATTAGTCTTTACCACACTTTTTCCCTTTTAACAATAAATCTGTTCTATATGACCTTTATAAGCATTTAAAGAGAGATAAAGAGAATATTGCACTGAAAACCAGAGATGAAAGAAGAACCATGAAGCAGAGAAAGGAGGAAAAAAGTAACTAAAACGATCACAAGGCTTTCTTTACAGCACAGCACAGCCAGGTTACATGTGCCTCCTCACCAGACAGCTTTAGCTTCTTAAATATACATCTTTTAAAATAGCATTTCTATGTTAAGTCTTTTTTTTTTTTTCTTTTTAAATCGTCACTATTACAATACAGGAGAACTGAAAAGGTACACATGCACGTACAAGCAGGGCTCACTGGAAACCAGCAGTCGTAATGATGGTTTGTTTCAGACGAGTCTGAATTCCACAGAAATGTTATTAGTTTTTTTTTTTTTTTTTGCGCAGTATGACAATGCAGCCGTTCGGAGTGTATACATGTATGAGCGGTGGTTTTGGGTGTGTCCCTTTGTGGGGCTTGAGTACTGACAGTGACAGCACACTGCACTAAATGGTTCACATGTATTTCAGCGCCCCAAGTGTGTGTGTGTGTGTGTGTGTGTGTGTGTGTGTGTGTGTGTGTGTGTGTTTGTGTGTGTGTGTGTTACCCTTAGTCTGAAAAAGTGAATATTATGAAATCCAGTACAGATAAAGATGTATCAACAGGTTGACAGGAGGAGTCCCTCGTGTCTGGCAGTCTGGGTTGTGAGTGGTCTGTTCTAATGTGAGCGGTATTGATCATTAACCTTGTTCAGTGTCAAATACTCATAGCACTAAATGTGAAGAAAAGAGTGTTTGGTTGAGCTTATCTTTCTTGTAACAAAGTTGGAAAGCTTGTTTGCTTCCTTTTTAAATGCGGCCACATTTGTGAGGAGAATAAATATGTGGGATGAGTTGCAGAGAAGACCATGAACATAAAAAAATCTTGCAGCTGGCGGTTGTTTTCGAGCATCTTAGTGCCAACAGATACTGAAGATGAACGTCAAGGGTGACAATTCTTCCAGAGTTTAAGAGTTTGACCTCAACTTAATTTAAAAAAATTGTAAGATCAGTTTAGGCTGGAACCAAAGTGGCAGTGTAAATTTCTTCATGTGTGCAACTGACATTACACATTTCTGCTGCCAATCCCACAAATACATGTTCTTCACAGAATGTGGAGACTAAACAAGGCGCAAGGAACAGTTTCCTGAACTAAAATTTCCTTGCTGTTCGTACTATGTTTAAAAATGCAGCTGAGTGCTGACACAGTGGATAAACAGCAGCTCTATGAAGCATTGTTCGCTCGCCAGGAAAAAAAAAAAAAATTTAACCTTGACTCGATATTGTTGTCATCTCAATGCTGATTCATTGTGCAGCTAATAGGAATCAGTGCATCCTGACATAGACGGGAAGAGAACGCAATGAGTTTCTTCCCTGCACAGATTGAAGTCTTTCGGGCTACAGAGCGGTTGTTCCTGCTTGGTTCAGATGTACCGTATGATTTAGTCTGTGTGATGCAGTCTGTGTGATGCACAAGGCAGCCAGGAGATCGTACAAGTCCTCCATAAGAGGAGAACATAAAGGTAATCTGCATCTTCACATTCAAGCCGTATGAAGTCGCTGACGGTTTTCTTTTTTCCTTTTTTTAAGGAAGAACGTTCCTCGTTCTCTGCAGTTCTACACTTTCTCATTATTTCCTTTTTTTTTTTTTTTTAATTTTCAACGAGCCATCGCCTTTAAGTACATGCATATGTTCCACATGCATCGCTGGATGATTTGAGTAAAATTTAAATGAAAAACACCGACAAATATTTTTGATTTTGATTGCAGATCATGAAGTAGCAACCCTGGTGCGGCTTCTTGGTCCTTTGTGTTTGTTAGATTGTTGGTTTAGTTACTGGTTAAAATCGACTCTGTTACTCCAAAACTTATGAAAATATAAAAATCATCACTCAATCAGTCAAATCAAAACACATCTACACAAACTATTTAGAGTAAAACAATCACTGCATACGACTGAGAGTAAGAAATCTGCTGGTAAAAGATAGAATTTAACAACTGAAAGGAGAAAGTCAATAAACTTGTGGTTACAAAACAACAAAAATAACCAATTTCCGAGGAAATTATGAATTTGAATCTGCTAAATCTACAGAAACCAAAGAGATTGAGCTTTGCACACAGGTTGCCCTTTGTGCTTTGTTGAGTGGCAGCTGAAATACCAAGTTGGTGCTTTAAAAGTGCCATTTTCCACTCACATGCATACAAGTCAGACCCCCTTTTGTGTGCTGACAAGGAAAAAAATGGGGAAAAAAATAAATAAGTACGGAAACAACATCAGAGGAGACCAGCTCAACTGAGCCTTTGCCACAGAGCCGTAGATGTACCGCACATGTTTCCTACAACAAGCACACGTTTTCTGTTTCCCTTCCAGCACAGCAGGACAGAAAGGCACATGTGGGTGACAGTCTAACCTCTAACATCCATCGAACCAGCGCCACAACTTCGCTTCACCAAACGCTAATCTCTCCTTGCAACCACATGTTCCTATTGTTGTCGAGGAAATACATTCTTTCGTTCTGTAACATAGCTTTTGTTTACACTGATACGAGGTTAGTCTCTTTTACTCTCAAGAGTGTGTGTTTTGTTTTTTTTTTTGTTCATGTAAAGATATAAACAGTTAAGATTCAAAGATCAGATGAGGATATTTTTTTCAGCTCTCTACGTGACCTCTGTAACGATATGTCGACTGGAAACACTGAAAAAAGACATCAAAGACAACGGAAACAAAGATATCAGTCAAATTCACTGTAAGAAATAACAGCCACTGATTGATCTTCACATGGAAAGACTTTCAGAAATATAATAGTTTACTACAATACAGATTTTTCATTAAGATCTTCCCTATGCTACTGCGAGTATACTCAAAAAAACATCACTTTTTTTCCCTAGTTTTCTATTTCACAATGCCAGTGGGATGCACAAAGATCAACACTGTCAATGTTCAAAAGAGTCAGAAAGAGAAAGTTGAGGAAAATGAAACTGAAATCAATCATTTTCAGTTAGTTTAAACTGTGAGGAGGTGCTGGATGTCTTGGATTTAACAGATTGAAATACTATTGCATTTTATTCTTTTGATGTTCTCGCTGGGTTTAAGGTGCGCAAACTTGTGCTTCGATAAAAATCAATTTGAAGACTGATGACCTCACGTCTTTCAAGTTCTTTTGAATATGATGCAAATTTATTATACTTTGGGTGTGTTTATCTTTGCAGTTAAATAATTATTTCACAAAGTTAACACAAAGAAATGTTAAAGCATAGGAAAAGATAAGACTGTATATTAACTATGTAGTGGAGGACAGAGTTGCCAAGAACCACCTTTGTAATACAAATTGTGATAGCCACGGCAAGCTTAACATTAAATAAAAACCTAGAAACAAGTTATCCAAGATCTGTTTCTACTTTTCAACACAGCTCGACCAAATTTTGATATCAGGCCACAGAGAAGAACGATATAAACTAATCTAGACTACAGAGGCCAGTAAGACTAACAGAGAATGAGAGAGACGCAGAGGACACAGAAATCTTAAAACTCAATCTTGCAAGCAGGGAAAGACTCATCCTGCATGACGACGGTGCTGCTGGAGGCAAGAACCATGATGTTGAGTTCCTGCTGCCTCTCGTGTGTCTGTTGGTACCAGTCTCGGGTCACTTCTGTATCATGGGTGGGAATCAGCGTCACCTAAGAGGGTTATAAAATGCTGTTTTAGGAAAAATGAGCCCGGTGACATGACAATAAAGTCAATAGCAGGAGACTCCAACTTGGTCCTGGACTGCCCCTTTCCAGCATGTTTCGCTCTGATACAACACACCAGATTGCAGTAAGGGTCTCTCTTTATTCTAACTTTCATAGGAGGCTGGTGTTGTCATAGAAATTGGTTTCCAATTTGTTTTGAATTAGGGAAACATTTCAAACATGCAGGCCATGAGCTCTTCAGGAGCAGGGTTGGAGACCATTGGTCAATAGCATCTGAAGAATTATTCTCAGTTCAAATGTTCACCTTCCGGGGCTCCACTTCCAACAGCTTTGTTCAGGATTAACAGCTCAAAAGCATAACTCCTCACATTTAGCCTGAGAAAAGCATCTTTATCTTTTTCTGTAAGCATGGAATATGAAATGCTTGTATTATGAAATCTGTCTTATCAGGAGAGAGAAGCTGACCACTTCAGAAAATTCATGACAAGCAGCCATTAGACCGTAGCCAGAGCTAACATAAAAATCTCGCATAAGTGGCAGACATGAATTTTACCTGCAGGTTGGATCCCCACTGAGCTTTGCCATCCAAAAGGGCATCAAGGACTCCTCGGCTTGGTTCACCACTGGCTCCATCATTTCCACTAACCACGTAGTACGCAGAGCGAATGCGTTTGAAAAACTCTTGGTCCACATTCTTGGCACTGCAGTGGTTGGGGATGTATGCCAGATCCACATAAATGGGGAGTCCAGGAGCAGCTGAAGAGCTGGACTTCTGGGAACCTGATTGGAAGAGCAAAACTTCATTCACCAACTCATTTGTCGTTTTCGCTGTCATTGATAAGAACATCAAGCTTTCAGGGTTATCTTCTTACTTTACTCACCTGAACTACTCTTGATGCCGTTAGTCAGCCCCCTGCCGGGATTATAGCTAGATCTAGAGAGGTCATCATCTTTGGACCCTTGACCATCTGACAGACGAGACATACGTGAGCTCTTGTCTGCCTCCTTCTTTTTCAGGGAGGCACTGCGAGGAGACGGCGTCTGTTTGACAGGCATCGGAGACCTCTTGCGCCTAGCTGGGGAGGCTGATTTGGTTTTCCCCGAAGACTTTTTCAAGCTCTTGGTTTTTGGCTCTTTCTTCAATGAACTGTTATCCAAAGAGTCAGGATCTACCATGCAAACATCTGGGTGTGGAGGATGTGGGTAGGAGTCCATAAGGGGAGCAGGAGGAGGGTCATGGCTCCTCCGAGATGCGGAGTGATGGGTGCCTCCCCCCATAGCAGATTTATCTATAGGCATGTAGTCTGCATCATCATCTGAGTCCATGTTGCCCTCTCCAGTAACTGAGGGGTATTCCTCTGTGCCAGGGGGAACATCAGAATCTGACTGAGAGGCTAGAGACTCACTGACGGAGGTCGGTGGAGTATCTTCTGTGGCTAGACCCAGACCAGCTGACATCCCACCGGTCTGGTGCAGAGAGCTGCTGTCCCTGCTGTGAGGGTGACGATGGGGCTGTTTGTGAGCCCTTCGCTTGACTGACAGGTCATGTTCATCCCCTTCTTGTGACTGATCACTTCTGCGACCCTGCTCATCATCATCTTCATCACTGGATAGCTGTCGCATGCAGGGGTTGATGAAGGAAGGTGACAGGTCCTCTTTGCGCTGTCTCAACTCAGACGATGAATATCCAGGAGATGTGCGACTGGCATAAGAGGAGGTAGCTCCAATGGGTGCATCCTGATCACTGTCGTCATCATCATCCTGCTCTCCCCGGCTGCACTCCTCTGCATAAAATGGGGAGCGGAATGGCTGATCGGTTGTGGAAAGTGACAGTGGACGGGCTGGGTGCTCTGGCTCCATCTCACATTCCTCTTCAAAGTCATCATCATGACGGTAATGAGGAGGCGAGTCTCCAGGCACCATGCCCATCTGGGATTTTGGCATTTCCCACTCATAAGAACTCCTAATGTAACCCGTTGCTCCCTCTCTGGACTCCAGCTTAGGAGGGCTTGATGTGGCACCACCAGCTGCCCCTCCAGAAGGGAGTGCAGCTGTTGCGTTGACCTCTGTAGGGCCATTTGAAGTGTCTGGCTTGCTGACCTGGAGAGGTGACGCTGTGTAGGATCCAAGTACATCTGGAAGTGTACCACTTGTTTTTTCACTGATAGCTGGACCAACAGGTTTATCAGAAAATGGGAGATTGCCAGTCAGACCACCGGAAGGAGACTTCCTAGTCATCTCACGCATATAAGCCTCCTCATCCTCCTCTTCACTGCTGTCAGTCTCCTCAAAGTAATGCTTGCCTTCTATATCCGGCCGAGGTGAGGACGTGACACCAAACAGAGCAGCACTGGCTGCTTCTTTATCCTTGGACAGCTCTGAAAGTTGAGCAAATGGTCCAGCGGAAACCCCATACCCAGGAGTTGTGTCTTGCTTTGCCCCCTCAGGCCAGTTGGGCTTGTAAAAACACTCAGATTGTGGGCCTTTATCTGTAGCAGGACCTGATGAGGCTGTATGCTCCTTCTTGTTATCAGTGGCAGCAGAAGATGAAACTGAAGAGAAGGGTTTGACCTCTTCAAATGGGCTGAGGGGTGAGAAGCGGGCTAAATTGGAGGTAGATTCAGCTGTGGTTGCAGCAGTAATCTGTTTCTCAGAAACTTCCAGATAGCTGTCTTTGGCACAAGCTGAACTGGAGAGGGGAGAATCCATAACAAGTGAATGTTCCTCTTTGAAAGAGGAGTACTCGAAAAGGGGCTCAGCTGATGCAGGAGTTTCCAGTTCCTCTCCAAACTGACGGCTCGTTGAGAGGGAGCCTGAGGTGGAAGAGGAATAGGAATAGGCTGAGGAGGATGAGTACCCAGGAGCAGCAGTGGTTGCATACTGGAAACTTCCTTCCAGGGATTGCTTACTGAGAAGGTCTGGTGTCTTCTGTTTCTCGAAGTCAGCATCTACTCTGTCATTCTGATAATACTCATCTTCTGTGGACCTCAAAGTGAAGTCATCCTTTACTTTGTCTTTATTGGCACTTCCATATGAATATTCAAATCCTGATGAGTAGCCAGAAAATCCTGTGGCCCCTAAATCCATTGGCTTTCCACTGAAGGATGAGGAGTCACTTTTAGCTCCATCATCATCCTTTGTGAGTGAGCTGTAACTTGTTTCTTTGGTACTCGGCTTGCCCTGACTATTATAACCATATCCAGCCATTGAAACCATAAATTCGGGTCTGTTTGAGCCAAACATTTCACTGATTGGACTCTTTACATCCTTCTCTGATTTCTCTTTGGCACCTTTCTCAGTATCAGAATCAATTCCACCTTCATCGTCATCCTCTTCTTCCTCCTCTTCATCATCGTCATCATCAATGACTTCATCATCATCATAGTCCTCCTCATCCCTTGCAGTCAGTTTGCGCATATCAATCTCCAGACACGCTCCTTTCTCACTGTTGCTTGGAAAAGCAAGTTTGTCAAATTCCATCATCGGAGAATACGCAGGTTTCTTCTCAGTTGGGCTTTTCAAAGCAGAGTCCTTCTCTGATGTTAAAGAGGTGGTTGAGGCCTCAGGTCGGTCAGCCACCGAAGGGAATCTACTACTTTCGCTGTATCCAAAGGTCTCTCTTTTGACCTCTTTTTCATGTGTGACTGTCGTCGAAGGACTTTTTGTTTCCTGCCATGATGAGGTGGACAGCTCTTTTCCATAAGAGGTGGCAAAGCCCTCCTTTTCTGTTGTCTTGTCCTTGGCTGTAGTTGAGGACGGTGACTCTTCTTTCTGGAAATCCATTTCATCATTTGCAACCTCTTTTTCCATCTTATCAACAGACTCCTGGCGATAGAAATCTGAGTCAACTGAGCTTGCTTTACTGTCATAAACGTCACTGTAAGAGAAAGTTTTTCCATGCACATAGGGTGTGTCCTGTCTTTTATATGACGCCCTTTCTCTTCCCTCTTTCTCTGGAAAGCCATAGAGACTGAAATGAACGCTTTTCTCAGAGTCTTTAGCAGTTGAATCTGTTGTATTTTTACTGTCAGTAGAATCTGCTTTGCCTTGACTTGGTGAAAAAAGTTTTGACCCTTCCCCACTTGGAAAGTCATCAGTCTTTTCATCTTCATCTTCGTCATCTTCATCAGAGAACATCACTTTTGGTTTCTTGTCTGTACTAAAAGACACCTGTGCCTTGTCTCCACTCTTGATTTCTGTTTCTTTCTTCTCAGCTTTCCCTTCAAAATCACCTTCCAAGTCATCATCCAAGAAGCGTCCTTCTTTTGCTTCCATGAGCTTTGCCTTTACCGTGGGCTGTAGTTCTTTTTTATCGTAATCGTCCTCCTCATCATCGTTGTCTTCATCAGACTCTTCAGAAGCTTCAAATGTTGTCTTGTCACCTGGCAGGCCAATAAATGAGGTATTGTCTGAGATTGTGACAGATTTTTCATTTTTCTGGAAATCAGCTTTGACACTGGTTAATGATTCATCTTTGTCTTCAATCTTAAATGGTTTATCCTCAGTTGGAGAGTAGCCGCTACTTGTGGGAACAGACTGTGTGGGAGAGGCCAGTTTCATGGTGCTGTCGTCTGGACTTGGACATCTCTCCTCACTCTCCTGCCTTGAGTGAGAATCAAACCCAGGAGAGAAGGCAGGAGGAGGTGAAATTGGTTTAACATCAATGCCCACCTTAGCTGCTTCTGCACTGAATAGAGTTGGGGCTTGTGTGATGTTCTGTGATTGTGAATACTGTGTAGTCGAGAAGGGAGTAGGTGGAGCAAAAGGGGCAGAGGGTGATTTTTCTTTGTCATGCAGCATTTTGGAGGCTGCGTGTTCATAGCCCTCCTGAAGTTTACCCAGAGGAATGTCAACATTCGGTGTCTGATCCTCATCATCTTCATCCTCATCATCTTCTTCTTCATGGGCCAATTTTATTTTTGCATCACCCTCCATTTCAGGAATATTGGGCTGATATTCATCAGAGGAGGGGGACTTAAAGCACTTGTCATCCTCCAAAGATGAAGTCGGCGAGATAGTTCCTGCAGAGTGAAGATAGTCTTTCCCTTGGACAGCCTCAGCGCGAGAAGGTACATTGGTATCTAGTAGGAGGGAGTGCCTGCCAGCGTCCTCAGTTTGAGGTGCTGTCACTGAGGCAATTGACTGGTCTTCAGCGACAGATGTAGCAAAAGAAGACAGTTTGTCATAATCTGTGATGGATGTCGCTGAGGAGATGTGCTCCTCTTCGGCAAGAGGAGCAGCAATGATGGCAGGGTAAGGTGCAAGCTCGGGCTCATGGCTTCCCATGAATGATTTTGGTTTGACATCCGAAACATCGGCCACTGTTGAGCTTTTCATCTCTTTTATTCCATGCATGGAATCAAATGTCCCAGGGACATCAGGAACAGAGATGTCGTAAGAACCCACATCGTAGCGCAGCTGTGGGATTCTGTCCTCTGTTTCCTCATGGATCTCTTCATCTGAGAGTGTCTGCTCAGTCTCAGAGTATCCGGGGATGGTCTCATCCTGGATGAAAGAGAACTGCTCTGAGGCAGAAGCTGCTACTGCTTGTCCTAACAGGGGTGCAGTGGATACGGGTTTTTCCTCAGTTGGCTTGGTGTCCCACTCCTTTCCAGGTTTTTCATTCTTCACTTCTTCCATTTTATATTTCAGGACCTCATCATCTTCTGTTCCTTCAAGTTCAGCCTTTTCAATCACATCCCCCTCCTCCTCAGAGCTTTCACTCTTCTTTGATCGGTCCTTCGCAGAGTATTTGTCATATTTTTCCATTTTTTCCTCTTCGTACTTCTTATCAAAGGCATCACTTATGTCCTTCTTTTGAGAGGTGACAGCCTGCTTTGCTGTTCCCATGCTTTCTTCTGGTTTGACAGGAGATGTGGGCGAAACAGATTTAGTCTCAGTCATCTGGGTTGTAGCTTTCTGATCAGGGAACACCAAGGAGGAAACTTTAGTATCTGTGAATGCTGAGTGTCCAGAGATCACATCATTCTGAATAGGTTCACTCTTAAGTTTGGACATCTCTTCATTTTTTAAAGCCTCAAAGTCTTCAGTGAGGTCTTCAGGTGAGGATACAATGGACCTGTCTGCCAGAGCTGCTGCTGCAACCTCTTCTGGGATATTCTTTGGAACTGGTTTCTTCTCATTTGAGTCCTCTTTAGCTGTTTTGTTTTTGTCAGTCTTGGGCTTAGCTTGAGCCTTGGCCTTGTGTAGAGTTTTTCTCACTTCTGGAGTGAGTGGCTTCAGGTCAGGTTTAGTGATCTTTCTCAGCTCAGGTTTACTGGGATCCTTCTTTTTGTCCTCCTTGGCCTTACTTTCTTTTTTCTCCTCCTTTCTTATATTGTCATCTTTTTTCACTTTCTCTTTCTTCACTTCTTTTTTCTCTTTGTCTTTCTTTTCATCCATCTTGGATGTCTTCTCTTGTTTGGTGGTTTTCTCTTTTGGTATTTTCTTCTTCTCTTTCTTTTCTGTGGCAGGAGCCACCTCACTGTTTTTCTGTTGCTTAGTGGCTTTAAGACTTTCACTTTTGACTTTCTTCTCTTCTTTCTTTTCTGCTTTATTCTCTTTTGCCGTGTCAGTCTTTGGCTCCTCTTCCTGCCCACCAGCCTCCTTCTTGGTTGTTTTAGAGTGTGGTTTGGGTGAAGACTTCAGACTCTCCTTGCTGTCAGTTCTGGATCTCATTTTAGTCTGTTTAATAATGGGAGGGGGTGCACCAGAGCTTATATCTTTTTGGGTGGCCACGGGGTATCGCAGGAAGTCAAGGTGTTTCAGTTTCTCAAGGCCCTCAAAGATTTTGTTCTGTGGTGCATTTCCTGGGAATAACACCCGGACTATCTTTTCTGTTGGACGGTGAGGAATCCAAACGATGAGAGCTGTGACTGAAGTCAAGTATGGGACAGATATTTCCCCTTCCTTTCCATTTGGCATCATAATACCTGTCTTAGCTTTGCTGTTTCCAGCCCATTTTTGCATGAGAAACTGCATCTCTTTGCTTTCTTTCACAGGGTTTAAGACATACATGTCGAGTTTCCCTACACCAAGTTTGTGGAACAGTGTAATAGGTTCGATGGTGTTGCTCACAACCCGGTGAAGAGGCTCTGGTGTGATACCAAGCTTGTTGAGGTACTGCAGCGTCAGAGACGCCTCCTCAATGCTTCGCTTTACTTTCAGTGCGGATTCGGGCATCCGAAGCTTCTCTGGAACATTGAAGAACACAATTCCGAGCTCGGGGGAGATCAGGTTCTTCATCCAGTCACCATTGCTGCTGGAGCCAGACCCCTGATTTCGTTCTTCCTCCTGCTCTGCAATCTTCCTCTGGAATAGACCATTGATGCCAGGGAGGTTGTCAGCCCCAATGTGGGTGAGCAGAACAGAGTCAATCCTGTCCAGGTGACGAACCAGCTTCCAGAAACAGGACTTCCGGTCAGACCCTCCATCCACCAGTATGTTGAATCCATTGACGGCAAACAGAGCGGAGTCGCCTCTGCCCCCGGGGAAGATGTAGCAGCAGGGCTTAGACAGCTTCAAAAACCCTCCAGAGGTTGGCGGCTCCAAGAGTTCAAAGGGTGACGGCACATCCACAGTCTCTGAAACATACTCTGTGAACTCTGTGACTCCATCCATGTCGGGAAGGTGGGGTTCAGGGTTCAAGCGGTATTCCAGAAGATTTTGAAGTGGCTGCTGCTCCTGGCTTTGGCCCAGGGAGCTCCAGCCCCCGTCTCCCTGACAGGAAACAGTGAGCTTTGCCGGCTGCTCTGGCGCAGCTTGAGACAAGACTTCAATCACCTAAAACACAAACAGGAAAAGATAGCCTCGTAAAGATATTCATCGACGTGCTTGATCCTTGCATGTACAAACAAGCAGAAAGGAAATTTGGCTTACTTGAGGGTTTGATATGATGTCAGAGAAGTGTTGCCAGGTGAAGGCTCCACTTTGGAGTAGGATGTCTCCTCCTTGCTCAGAGCTCTGCCCGCTCAGTATCAGCAACTTATTGGCAGCGGAGTCAGTGATCAGTGAGCGAGTCTGGGTGGTAGAGGAAACAATTAGCACTGGAACCGCTGTAACAACTGTCAACAACAATGGTCCATCAGTCAAAGAAATGTCTTCAATACCAGAAAGAAAGGTCAAACATTCAGCTTGAGGAGTTATTGTGCAATTACTGTCACCCTGAAAATAGATTGTTTTTGACATTTTACTACTATTTTTAAACCAGTGAAAGACATTACGAATGAATGTTCTGTTAATTTTAGATTTTTTGATGTTATCACAGCTTCTGCAAGGAATATGACACGGCAGTAATATTATAAAATATATATATATAAACGTCATAATATTAGGTTTTTCTAGAAAAAAAAGATGTCTTGTTAATTTCAGGTTCATTAGAGATTACATGTTTCAGTACTGAAGCTTGAAACATTAAAGAGTCGCTGTGGACTTTATGACCTCTCGTAGAACTGCCTTCTATAAGTGGAAAATTATATGCAAAGGGATGAGAACAAGTGACACATGGATGGGGTTAAAGCTGCCGATCTCATGGTGTGAGTCAGAGGAATTAACATACTGAATAATTGCAGACTGGTTGTGGTTTGGAGGAAAATAATAATGACATGTTAAAAAAAAAATTAAACACGTTTTCTGTTTCTTTCTTTTTTGTCTGGCTTGAATCAACAAACTGGACTCCTGTTGAGCCATTTGTGTGCACCATTTGGTTGAAACAGCAATTAAGACAATACAAGATAAACAGGAGAAAAATTTGAAAAAATAAGGCTCAATGTGTGACCATGTCCAGGTGGCTCAGCTACAAAAAAAGGACATGTGTGGATGTGTGACAGGTGCATGATTTATGTTAAATATGCATATTCAGATGATATCAGAGCTGATCCAGACATGCCTAATGAATGCACAAGTGCAGTGACGTGGTACACAGACCTGCCAGTGATTTCACACTTTCCTCTAATTTACATGAGGTGATTATAAGTGAAACAGCACAATGTGCAAACAAAGGCAGTGTGTGTGTGTTAGAGCTTAAGAACACACAAGATCACCATGTTTGAATGGACTTTGCTGTTTGGGTCTTGAGTCCTCTCCTGGATTTTATTGAGGATATTTACTCAAAGCCCTGCATATAATAATACTCGTATTCCAGATACTTACCATGGTGTTTTATTTCTTTGAGCTCCTGAACACTCAAAAGCAGTGTTTGAACCTTTGTTGTGAGTTTTTTAATGAAAATGGCACCTCTCTTGTTGACAGCTGGTTTAACATCATTAACTACCAACATTATGTGGCGTGCTCTGCTTTTAACATTTGAGAAAGGCATGGAAGAAAAAAAAAAGTACAAGAAATAGAGAGCATGCAAACAAACTGAACATCAATGGATCACTATAATATTTAGCCAGGACTCCACATATTTGGAATTAAAAGAGCTGCAAATAATATGTGTTATAGTAACACTATGACGGTCAGAAACCTTGTGTGAACTGATTACCTTGGTATTGCTTACTAATATTTCACTTGTAAAAACATTTGGAAAAACCTACAGCTGTTCTCTGTCTGTAACTGGTAGTTTTAAATTTTGCTGAATGCCTCCCATGAAAAGCACCTGTCATTAAATAACAACAGCTCCTGTTTACAGGAGAACATGAAAGGTGTCCTGGTCTAAGTGATATTCCCATTAGCCTGAATTCACAGTGCCTGTCATGCATTAGCGCCCTTAAATAATGTTCATGTCCCATTTTAAGTGCTGTCCGCTGCTGAATGCTGCATGTTGTTTATCTCAGCTGTTTTGTTGCTGCCTCCTGCTTTGGTAAATAAAAAGCAAAACATAAGGCACAAAAATAATGGAAACTATGATGCTGACTTATCTGACAACTCCGCTTTTTCTTATGTTCACATTTCACCAACCGTCAAAAACCAAACTAACGCTTGACTCATTTTCACACCAAAGACGGGAAAGAATCTGATTTACTGGGTTTATTCAGAGGTAAGATCTGAAATTATCATCTGTCTCTCACACTGTGAGACTCCCAGCTGACACTGAATGTGTGTTTTCATGTTAATCAGAAGAGCGGTAATCACTGGCGGGAGGGACTTGGACATCCCACTGGGAATTCACTGTGAAGAATGAGTCAAATATCAGACTGAACCCTTTGGCCCTAAACCCCTTGGTGAAATCAAATGAAAAGATGAGTCGATGAGGAAAAGTGGCACGATGTGGTTATTGTGACCCCACTGCTGATTTGATGAGTGGGTGTGACTCACCTCTGAAGCTGCGGTCTCCTCTGATGGGTTCACCAACACAACTGTCTCCAGGACATCACTCTGATACTGCAGAATCCGCTGGCCTACAGAAAACACACGAAACAAAGAAGAAAAGAAAGTCAGCTTTAAGTGACTCAGACAAAAGAACATTAGTTACACATGACATAAAGTCCAGTTGTATCAAAAGGTAAATTCAACACAAAGTTCCTGAAGAGAGGAAAACATGCTTCATAAACCACAAAAAATCAATTTTTTATGATTAATGTGGTACCTTTGGGTACAATGGAAATTCTCAAAATGCCTTGTCAAGTTGAGGTGATCTAATTAAAAACTAACAACAATAAACAATGGAATCCATTGTATTATCTAACAGCTCGAAGACTGAAGTCGAACTTCATTTAAAAGCCAAAGAGGTTATTATCCTAAGATAGACTGGGAGCGAACACGGCTTAAACAACCCAAATTTGCTTGAGTACTTGTTAGTTGGCCGTCTGATCAAGGACCGCTCACACTCGTTTTGTAGCCAAACATGGTTGAAGCTCGATGAAATAATCCAGACCAATGCACTATGCATCTATCAAAGAGCTGGGCACTACTATTTTCAGAGTGATTTTAGATCCAACAAACCAGAATTCAACAAGGCACCAGTTTTGATGATATTGTAGCAGGGATACGTGTTCACCTGTGAGCTATAATATTTTCACTTCAATGAAATGGGTAGGCAGAAAAGTGTAACATTAGGTATGTTTCACTATTTTGATGTCTCTGCACTGTGTGTGTCAGTGCATTTCATCCCAACAGAAATAAAAGATATATAAAGTGCATCTGAGATCCATCTCTCTACTTTACATGCTCAGTCATGAGGCGGCTGATTTCGCTCATCGTCAATCAGCAAAGTCAGGGTCCACCACAGAAAGGTCGCCAGTCTATCAATGAGCAAACACACAGAAAGAAAGACAGCCACCCACTTACTCACTCACATTCACTATACTAGCAAATTAGAGTCACCAATTAATTTTGAAGAAAGCAAATATAGGCAGAATATGCAAAAACTAGACAGAAAGGCAACCAAGACCTGTTCAGTGGTGGATCTGGAATTTGTTGTTATAAGGCAAGACTGTTCCATCGTTGTGCAGCCTGACATATAACATCTGTCCTTCCATCCATCCATCCATCCATCCATATTGCATTTCTGACAAGTGTTCATGCTAATTCAGTTCCAGTGCACGATTGCTTTGCATGGTAATATACAAAGTGTGAGAATTCGGTTCAGGGTGTCAAGTCTAAGTTTTGTATTGCATAAATAGTGTAAAATTCTGGCCTGATAGTGGCGCTACACAGCGCATAGAGACTACTGGTTATTCCAGCTGACTCAGATCAATGCATGACCGCCTGCACCCAAACCCAAAACAACATTTCAACACACACAGACCTTCTACAGTACTGAATGAAGAGTCCATTTGCAGACATTACGTTGTCTTATCTGTGACCCTGAACATGTGCACGAGCATCCTCAGCCCCTCCCTTCCCTCTGCTGCTCACTAGACATCTCATTTCTCCACTGTCACCAACTCCGTCCCCAATGATGAGATTAATCCCCCTTCTCTCACAAACATCACAACAATAATGTTTAAAAAAAAAAAAAGATCTTAAGCCACAAGTCTTATCGGCTGGTGCTATGGGAACGCTTCGCTGGCTCCTGCTAGCTGAGTTACACTGACCCAGTCTTGGCTGAGGGAGACGCATTGCAGCATTTCTGTGGGAGGGAGGGGAGGCTGCATGAGAGTATGCACGCAGCATCACATTGTAGAGGAGGTAAAGGCGAGTGCAGCAGCAGCAGCAGCAGCAGCAGCAGCAGCATTCAAATCATGCAAGCGTTTCATCAGGGAAATCTATATTTAGCATGAAACATGTTGTTCCACCACCTCAAAATGTGAAGGAGCTGACACGCACTACTTATCGCTCCTTTCCCTGCTGAAAGTAAACGACAAGGGCAGCGAGGGGGGACGTAATACATTAGTCTCCTGAAGAGAAAATGACCTGAGTTAATATTCAGAGGTTGCATGTTGGGCAACAGAAAAAGACAAAGTTGGCACTTTGCAGAGTAATAATGTAAGCTGACAAATCACACTTGAAGGCTAATTTATGCACAGGAGCAGTCAGATTACCATTAGCTTTATTGGGCAAACATGCTGCCCCCCAGCTTATAGTGACTGCTGTTCTACTGTCACATCTCCCTCCGAAGCAGGTTAACAATCTGCATTTGTTCAGCTTGCTGATAATCCAAATGATGAATGTGTGAGGAAAAATCAGCAGAGCAAAGGCCTTTAATGTATGCAAGACAAACACTGTATTTATAATGCACTGGCTAGTGGTGGCAGACTAAACACTATTGATATTCTTATTTTGAGAATACTCAGCATATTAAGGAAAACTCAAGGCCCATGAAGAAGAAGTAGAGATGTAACTAATGCACTGACTGCTTGTGAAATCAGATGAATGGAAGAAAACATTATGTTAACAGACATAATAGCAAAATGAAATATAAACTATTAATGTAAAGGTCTAAAAACAATGTGCTTTTTAATTGTTTTTGAAAACAGCAGCAAAGTTTCCAAGCTCATTTTAAAAACCTCCATAGTTTGAGGAGCAGAAAACCCAATTGCCCACTGTTTGGGATTTAATAAATCCACTACTGTGCATAATTTTAATAATATGAAAAAAACTGCTCTGCATGCGTGTCTTTTCTCCAACCATCTTCAAAAATGTTGAATATTCACATTTCAGCATTTGCTTCTGAATTTCATGCTCTAAATCCACATCACCAGAGGTAAGCTAAAAACCCAACAGAGCCACCTGATTGGTTCACACAGTAATTGTAAACCAAAGCAGCTGTGTTTGCTCATGGTCAACACACACCGTGGCACAAAGTGTCCAAACTGTGAGCTGTTTTTTTAGTGTTACAGACAGAAAAACAAAAAAATTGGGTTAATTAAACACCCACAGAGGCTGCCAACAATTTAAATATCCACTGCAGCTTACTTTCGGGATGGAGCTGCCAGGAAGTGAAACCACTGGGCTATAGCTGATTGTTGAGAGCACATTTTTGGGCTTCCAGATTCCTCTGAAGGGATGAAGACCTAATCTCCTAATGCAAATTGCATTCACCATTTTCGTTAATGTGCTGCAGTTTCTCAAATGAAACATGTAGAACCCTGGTTTGAGGCAGTTCCGGAGGTGGTTGCTTCAGCGTGAATGGATAGGAAGGTCGTCTGAAAAGCGGCCTCCAAAATCATGAACATCCGTCATTTTTACTTGCGTCATGGACCAGGAAGTTTCAGCACAAATCTTCAACCTTTAATATCAATGCCAATGAAATTATTTGATGCTTCTGTGTTGTGAACACTGAGTTTTTTTTGTGACCAGTTAGTTCAGTGAGTTCAGCTTTTTCTTCTTTCTTCTGCTTTGTGATGTGTTCATGAACACAAGTTGTTCCAAGTACTCACTTTTACCTCTGACACTCTACTGTAAGGAAAAGCAACAGCAACACGAATCTGCAAGACTTTGCTTCTCTCTTAATCAAATACTGGACACTTCATTACTTCATCATGAAGGTTAAATGTTTGCACATATTTTATTGAAGTTACAGTTTGCAGTGACGTTGACCCATCGCTGTATTACACTGTATCGGGATGTTGGGAGATGTTTACTGTCTGTTCTTTCAGATGGTGGAAAAATATCATCAAAAAAGATAATGGGCCTTAACATTCAGGCAATTGCATTTCATAATGACATCCTGGGATAAAAAATGTTTCCACTAGACTGACCACACTGACGTGCCACACACTAAAAGCTTTCATTATTATTTCATCTCGTCTTGTCATTTCTGCTCTGAAAACACAATCATGATCCGGCCTTGAGATAGTTTCTTCCAATTTTACGACCCCCATACATGAGCGGACGGCCAGTGAGGACTGTTCAATAAAGTGGAGGGTTTAAGTTGTCTAATGCCGCAGGAGAGTCATAACACAATATTCCTGAAATCAAGTCAATGAATGTGAAATCTGGGAGACATAGTGAAGAGCTCCGGTGCGTGTTCGTGCTCACCGAACGCTCCCAGCAGTGCTGCTAGGCAATATGAAAACTGTAAAGCTTAAAGGACACCGGACACAGTCTGTCGGTTAAACCCTCGGGGAAAAGACGATTAAAAAGTTGCACAGAAGTAGCAAAATCCACTTGTGAAATGACTGAGAGTCCAGTCTGGTACAGAAAAAAACAAATATGGACAGACTCTTTAAGGAATACACAAGTCTCATCATACACACATTAAAAAAATAAAATCCTCATGTATACACAAATTAGTGTGCAGGTACAGATATCCTTGCTTGCACACATACCTGTGTTAGCACAAATGTAACTGAATACACAACAATATCATTAGACACAGAAATACATTCATACACTCAGATTTGTGCACTTCAAATTTGTGGAGCACTGCTGTACACACAGACCTAATTACAGACACACAAATCTCACTGAGCACCCACAGATATTGTCACTGGGTGCGTTTACATGCAGTCAGTGACACACAGGATGGTGGACACATAAATATCATTACACTCACATGAAGATACCAGTGTCGACCTCCAAGCAAAACATATTTGGGAATACACTCTGTACACACGAATTAGCATATGCACAAATCAATTTACATCAATGGAAGTGTTTTTACACACAAGACAAACCTGTCAAGATCTACATGCGGAGCTCGTACACAATACTGCAGCAGTCCGATGCTCAATCAAGGCCAGACGTCCACTTGTATAAAATATTCACTTACGAGTTTAGAAATTAAAGACTGACAGTGGCATTAAATATGTTTAAGTCTTGCTTTAGCCATTAAGTATTATTTCATACAACCAGGATTTTAGTTGATTTGTGGAAGCAATCTGTGGTCATTTTGTTTTGTATGAAAAGAAAAGTTCTGAGTAAATAAAGATCAACTGATCGATCTGGTGAGGGATTTGGCTAGTCTCTACTGGATGAGCATAAAAAAGATAATCTTTGCAACCGTAACAAAAAAACAGCGGCCTCTGTTGCTTCCCATTGGTTCGGTGAAATGATGTTGCTACTTGATGAGCCAGCTACAATTAAAGAAGGTCCGCATATCTAAGTAGGCCATTAACCACCTCGCCTTCTCTCATTCCTGCTTCAACTCATTAATGTGTCCAAGGACAATCTCCTGTGAAAGCCGCGTCTGTGCCCACTCATCATTCAGACTGTTATCATGGAAACAAACGCTCCATAAATGCAGTCTGGGCCTCAGTGGCTCGTGCCTCTCTCATCTGGCTGAATACCACGCTCTAATAATGGGAGGATTAAATGAGGGAGGCTGGGCGCTGTAGTAAAAGTGCCTCGGTCAGCTCTGCGTTGACTCTAATGGGGGAAAATGAGACGGTTGCTTCAAAGTAGTAGTTCGGTATTCTTAACTCTTCACAGGACACTTATTGAAATATCTGCAAATTGAAAGTATCAAGCATGAGGTCTTGTGTAAGGATTTTTCTAGAGTTTAAAGTCAGTCTCGATGAACATTATTTCCAGACTTTTTTAAAATAGAGGTGACCCAGATCGCACATTTTATGTAAATGTAATACATTTCCTCCTAGATTTTTATTCTAAAATATGTCCTACGTGCCACTGAATGTTACAGCAATATCACACAGCTAAATATCTGAACTAGTTCCTCATGTTGTCATCAATCAGAAGCAATGATGAGCAAGAAAAAATAACCTATAATGCCCTTTTTGATTTGGGTTGATGTTCTCATATGGACTTTTCCACCTACTGGTCCTCAAACTATCCAAACATGTTTCCGCAGCCCGTCCAAGCTCTACAGCATCATCCATATTTTATCATCTGTATCTACTGCATGCATGCAAACTCTTTGTAGCCGACACACAACCCTCCAAACTGTGAGCAGAAAGTGAAGACTGTGCAGAAGGAAAGCTTCCCTCTTCACTTGGAAATCTGGCTGAGATGTTTGATGGTGGGTGGGTGTTTGCAGCTTTGTGGAATAAACCAAGAGCAGAGTCGGCCTACACACTGCTGAGAACGCTGCATGATGGGTAGGCTCTCTGCAGCCGTCGTTCGGTTCACTTCTCAGCGAACAGAGGTCACGACTTCACGCGAGGGTCGGCCGATAGAGATGTCAGCGTGTGTGTTTGTGCATGTTTGTGAAATGAGACCGTGGCCCATATATGTCACTCTGCGTGACTCCGCATGGCACGACTCACCCAGTGAAAAACCACAGTGGTTAAAATTACAACAGGGAAAAATATTGCCTGAGGTGCTTCAAGCGATTCCACGACTATGAAAAGCATACAGAGCGGCGCAGATACACGCAACCTTGTTCCACAGCGAGAGCATAACTCCATTTAGAACGGATTTTAAAGGCTGCGTTGACCTGACACATTGTCAGTCTGAAAAGATGTTTCATTTTCTCCATAAGGGTTTCATCCGAACTTCAAATGTCAGATTTTTTTTCTAAACAAAGTCAAGTCTTTTCAGAAGATGTCAGAAAGTCAAAGAACAAACCAATTAAATGCTTCCCATACTGCCTTGCAGGAGTCTGCAGTCACTATTCAGCTGCCAGACGCTTTTGTTTACAGCCTATAAGCTGCTTCATTTCCAATGTGGAAAGATAAATGACGCTGTCCCTTCATAACAAAAGCAATAAGGTGGCCTGGTTATGACTGGTCAGAGCTGCTGAGAAGGTTATTATTCACAGCGAGGAAAACTGGGTGTTCACATAATGAGCTACTGGCACAGATTTATCATGCTGCAATTATTACCAAATAGAAGGCTTTTGTTTATATTACAGTCGTGTCTGTAATTCAATCATTACTTGCTTATATTAAACTCAATATTCTTCATCCTTTAAGTTTAAATGTCTCTGACTGCAAATGAATGACTCCATTCAGAATAAGTATTAAAGACCATTGTAATTTTCCTGATTAACTTTTTATAGGACATTGAAACACTAAACAATGTAAACAATGTAAACAATGTCTTATTGCTTGAATACTTTTAATATTTTTAGTGTGGCTGAAAATGAAACATATGCTAGTTGTATTTGATAAAAAATTTGACCAGAATCACTAATAAATCTCATATTTAATATCTTAAAAACAGGGAAAAGATGTCTTGATGAAGACATTTAAAGTCTTATGCCTATTTTTTTTCCACGTGTTATATAATATGTTGAAAAAGTAATGCATAACTTACAATCTAATGTTGTCTGAAAATGACTTTTTGAATGTGTTGGATAAATACAATCACTGAAACCTGCATTAGTTTCACGTGCACAGTGTACTTCATCAGATTTGGGGACAAAGGTGCAAAACACAACAGTGTTTATGTAATAAGCTGCATGAGTAATCCAGCACAATCACTTTCTGTATTAACAGTTAAAATCATGATTGTAAATGTGGGCTAAAGGAAGTTTAAACTGCTGAAACAAACAACAATGATGCTCAGCCCACGTTATATGTGATAATATCAACACTGCATGAAATTCTGCAATGAATGTTTAAGACATGCTTCGTTCGTTTCATTGTTCGAATTCTGCAGTGATGGAAGAAGACACTTAAAATACAGTCTTAAAGCTGGATGGTTTAACTTTCAATGATCAAATTGAAGCTATAAAGTATCACTATTACCAGGTAATATTTTCAAACACTGATTGCTTCAGTTGATAGTTTAAAGTCTATGAAATGTAATGCCGACTGGATCACTTGCAGTCAGGCAGACGTTGGAAAATGTGGCATAAATGTCACTCGGGAGCCTGAGTCCTGCTGGAGGCTCAGCCCGTGGACGGTGCGAGGTCAGTAACGGCCCTCATTAAGCAAATAAACAACAAAACTATTACTGACATGTAAATGACATGCAAGACGATGCAATCAGTTTATGGCAGACAGTCCTCGTTGCTATCTGGCCCCGCCCCCTTGCTGTCTGGCTCCATGTCTGGCTCTAAAAACCCAAGATAGCCACTGACCTGGCTTAATTATCTGAGTACAGCAACCAATGGTTGATGTACCATGTTTAATATACAATCTACAGTTTGAGCATGTGCTTGGTTTGTAAGCGTTTGGTCTGAATCAGCTGCTGCTGAAAGAGAGGCTGTCGACAGTGATAACTCTAAATTTAAGTAGTGAAATTTGGTTTGTAACCATTCAGTAATGCTGAGGAAGCCTGCAGAGCCAGGCTTTAAGATCTTTCTCTCTTTGATATTGATTTGAATGTATGATATGAGGCAACATTTCTCAATGTTTCACAGCCTCCGTGTTATTTACGGTTAGTTTTATTCGCAGGGAAACTTCTCCATGTATGTTTCCTTGTTTCTGCCTGCTAACTAAAGCATGGTGAATGTTTCCTTGACTAACAGGTAAATCACATTTCTGAACTGAATTGAGTCACCAGTTAACTCGTCATCCGTCAGACTGTGAAGAGCGCATAAACCACGAGATGAGTGCAGAGTACAGACGCACTTCTGTAACTGCAGGGAATTAAACGTTAAAGTGAATCATGGCGCAAAAGCAGCAGGGACAGAAAGTTATAAAAAAAAAAGGAACCACTCCTGTGTACATTTCCTTAGAGGGACATAACTGTTAGACGGAGTTGATTTGTACCTGCTGCTTTAACACTGACGCAGTGTTGAGGTGGGCCTTGAGGGAAATAATCAGCGGGCTGAGTTAGAACCTCGCGGCACAGCGGAGGTCTTCATGATAATAAAGTCCGGCTGATTGTGCTGCCTCTGCAGTCAGCCGACTCGCGTGGAGATGCCATGATGTGGGACTTCAAACGTTCTGTAAGGAGATAATGATGCTGGACGCGTGGCGTGAAAAGATGCGTCAGACTTTATAAGACTGCATTTCCTAAACATGTTACATGTACTCGGTTCTTTAATAGTTGGTGCTGAATGTGTGAATTTTACTACCGCTGTTGTTTTCTCCTTCATTCCATCATGTCTCTGGAGGTCTCAGCTTTGTGTTCATATATATGCGCTTTACTGAGAGCACAAGTCAAAGGGAATCAGGGTTCGATTCCTGAAAAGTAGCACAAGAAACAGCTGCCATGTTTAAGGAAGTCTGTAGACTTAAAGTACAGGTGGAGATTAAAGGGATACTAAGACAAAGACACAAAAGAAGCCTTTCATTGACATCGCTCTAATATTTCAATGGAAATAAATCTCTTCGTCTCAATTGTGTTGGTTAAATTCATTCCTGTTTATCTCTTTGTAAAGAGACTGGATGTGACGTTCAACTTCCCCACCACCGTTATTAGTACCAGGTTCAATCAGCCGCACAAGAAAATGATAACTTGGTGACTGCAAATATAATAAACTGCCAAAAAGGTTTTGGATTTGAAATTTTTGAAAGTCCTTTCCTAGTTCTCTCCATATTAAACACGTCACGCAACACTAATGTGGTGCCAACCCCCGGGAAGAAATGACTTGATGCAACTTGATTCATTTTAATTAACTTTAATTAACAGAGAATAATTTGTTAAGGAAAAGATGCTCGAACATGACTAATAGACACTGGTCTTGACGTGATCTCTACAGCTCCATTATGCACACCCCCCCTGTGGTGTTTGTTTGATTCATATTAACACTGACATTTCAAATCATGTTTACTCACTAATTCACCCAATTTTACTACATGGATCCAGCTTTTAATTGATTTAACCCCATGTGTTTCATGTAATAACGAAGTTGTCGTCATCGTGGAATGATGTCAAAACAAAATGCTGGGGGATCTTGTTGCATGTTTTATTAATTTAGAGTGTTTTTAAGGGTTTACAGTTGATCCGTTAATTGAGTTTTTTTTTTAATAAATAAACACTAATTTCTTGTCTTGATTACAAGTGTTACATGTTATTATACATATATGTTATTCTCAATAAGTAGTGAACTAACGCCACTACTGTTTAAGGAAGTAACTAGTAACTGTAATTTCCTAGTGATGTACTGAACATAACCCAACTTAAAAGTGTCACTTCTGTCACTCACTTCATGTATTGTTTTTTTTTTTTTTTTTTGTAATTGTTGAAAGAAGTAATCTTCCCTCAGGAAATCAAAAACTACAGCTTGATTACAGCAGCAGAAACCAATTTACACCTTTACACCTCATCTCCGTCTCAAGAATAAAGAATAAAGAAAACACTGGGTGACATTTAATTACAAATATACGTATAAAGCTTTCAAACAATTTTCCAGTAAGTTTGTATAGATCATAACATATGTTTCACATTGCTGATTTCGGGTTACTGATCAGGTGCTGTTCCATTTTCTCTTGGTCTGTTGAGATGTGTGTTAATTAACTTTTCCTCACCTCGACACTCCCTCACCTGATGTGTGACAAGAGGCTGTCAAACTGCCTGATTAACTGCTGTTGAAGGTGTAAGCAGTGTATTTGCCATTCCACTCTTTTAAAAAGGTGTGTTTGCATGTTAAAGTTTTGATCAGCTTTAACTGGGATGGTTTGCAGGTCCCTGCGGGGTTACAGCATCCTTAAAAAGGAGGCTGATCTTTTTAATGCATGTGTGTCCCCAGCAGCAACACGACATTGATTTCTAATCTAACAACATAGAGAAGGGTTGTATATCATCACTTTGGTTTGAAAGCTTGAGGTTTTGCTGTTTGGAGTTTGCATGTTCTACATGGGCTTTGGATTCCTCCAGGCACAACAACTTTCTACAACAAACCAACAAAATATGCAAGGTAAGTTAAATTTATTGGCAACTGTTAGGTGTAAATTTAGCACGAAATTATGTGCTACAAAATAACAGACGTGAGCGATGCATACTATATTCCATAATATATCTTAGAATTTACTTTGAATTTGACATATTAATATTATGCTTATTCACTGTTTTTATTTTTACCAATCAATGTAACATCTTGAAGCCCTCTGAGGCAACTGTTGTTGTGATACTGGGCTATACAAAAATAAATTGATTGATTGATTGATTGACTTTGCGCTAAGTTAAAAGTATAAACAGAATGGAGAATAGAAAATGTCTGCTTGAAATTCAACTACAGCCATGGAACGAAATCTTTCTTTATTCTTGAAATTTGAGACATTTGTGATATAAAATGAAATAATCTAAACGGGAATGTGCTAATGTGCTGCCATCATAACCAAATCTGTACAATGTCTAACCATCCAGGCTGAAATGAATGTTTCAACACACCTGCTTGCAGTGGCAGGCTCATTACCGGGCTCTGCTGGGTGCTGGGTGACGACAGAATCATCAGATCCAGGTGTGTTGAAGCAGGGAGAGAGCTAAAACATGCCGGACAGCGGCTCTCCAGGAACAGGGTTGGGACCCACTGCTCTAACGTAAACACAGACTTATGGGACCAGATCTAGAACCCAACAGGTGGTCAGGACTCTTTAGGCTCAAACTTTAAACTCAACTTGTTTCTTTTTAGCTCCACTGCATTTTTTTTATACCTAACCAGGACTCAGAAAAAAAAAGAAAAAAAAAATTGGCCACGCAGGCAGATCCAGATTTTTAAATAACACGAAGCATCTTTAATCCAGAACTGGACCCTTGAAATTACATGTTTTGCTCTTTAATGATTTTTAATTCTTTTAAATTTCTTTGTTCTTTAAAAAGGAAACTGTCTGGATTTGTCAGGCTTCAGCTAGTCAGCCCACAATGTTTTTACTTGACTTGACCCTTTAATATTATGGAATTTATTAAATCAGACACAGGCTCTCTAAAATAACCTTGATTTCTTCAGACCAGACTCACACAGTTCAAAATACACCTTGAAGTACAGTAAACATGGACTCTTCAAACTGGACCTAGACCCTTGACACTGCCCTCAGCCTCTTTAACACCAATGTGAACTGTTTGAATAGGTTGAACAGTGAATGAAAGAATAATAATAAGCACTGCTTTAGGTGAAATTTATGGTGCCATCTGAAAGAGCGTGAGTATTATTTTTCAAGTTGATTTGGATGTTTTGGAGAAAATACTGCAAGTAGAAACATTTTTTTCTGTACATGACACGTTAAATACACACCCTTTTACAAAGAAAACACACAAACTGATTGATGTCTTCTACAAAATGCTGCTCAATCTTTCCCCTGAAAGAATATGTAAGTCGTTTTTCCAACTGTGGCATTAGTAGACCGTAACACATGTCGCGGCCACACCTTCAATCAAAGCAGCATCAATCACTCTCCCCATCGCTGAGCATCCAGTGTTTCCACACACTGCCCGATCCCGCTGAGCTCAGCGCTCTGCCTCGCCCGCCCCGAGGCACCATGGGAGTTCACACAGGACACTACTGGGCACTGGAAGATTACTCAGTGAAGACACTGGCTCTTCTGCAGGACAATTCAATAACACAAAGGCTACAATTTGATCCCATTCAGTTGGATTCAGAGATTATGAAACTGGAGATAGAAACATAACCACAGAGTCACTGAAAATACGAGCTGCTCTGCCTGGAAATCCCCAAATCCGAGAGAAAGGCAGCTGAAGGGCATTTCACAGACAGGTCACAGGGACGGACAGTGTACAGTAGGACACCAGGAACCCAACATGGGAATGCAGTGCAGTGGATACATCTTGTTAAATTAGCTCACACATTATTGAATTCATAAAATATGTATCACAATAATAACGCAAAGGTGACATTTGCAGCAGCAACAATTGATCCATTACTCAATTACCAGTAAACTGTAACATTCAGAGACAACTTCTCAGTCCAAGTTGTTCCCTCCATATTAAACTACATCACTATAAACATTTTGAATATTTTATGTTGCACTACTCTGTGATATAGAGAGTATATGCTGCAGTCAATAGTATACTCAAGGAAAAAATAATGTACACCACCAAAGCCATAAGACGGAGAAGCTGCTCAAAGTTCTGTTCCGAATATCTGTAGAAGAGCTGTGAACACTTTGTGGCGTTCTCACTGAAATTTGCAACCAAATGAAATTTAGCGTGTAACGTTTTAGAGCCTTGATCTTTTCTCTACCATTAACTAAAGCAAAAAAGCATTCCGAATTTTTCTTTTGTTTGATCTGCAGACTTATCATAACGAAAAATCTGAGGTGACAATCACACATAAATGTAAGAAAAGATAGATTTAAGAGAGTTAGACTGACTTGTATCTTGTAATTTTGCTTTAAAGCACTTCGCTGATTACTAGAATTGGTCATGCACCTTGATCCATCACTAATAACAAACATTTAATCAATAGATTTTTATCCTGAAATAATTAGATTCTTGAATGAATAAAAAACAGATTACGTTTCTTACTTTGTCGACGAACTCATTAGCTGTATTACAGGACATAGATCCTAAATCTTTACCAAAACCTCCGGAAATCATCCCGTTATGTAAATAGCTCACGAGAATAATTCCCCCCTCCTTGCGTGTTACTGGATTAAAACAGCTGTCAGTTTGTCTGCATGCATCTTTCTATATTTAGACTTTTTTTTTTTTTGTCTAGCCTGTTGCATAAGTTTCGGGTTATTCACCGAGCAAAGTCTAATCCCAATCCCCACACCGGTGTCACTGCCGCGGCCTGATGGCTGGACCAGGCCAGCACAGCCTCTGATTCACGCTCGGCTCGGCTCGGCTGGGCCAGTCTCAGCCGGCGCCTTCAGGTCCAAAGAAGACCCTCTGTATTCCCACCTCAGAAATCAGGTCACCTAAATCTAGTCAGCTGAATGGAGAGCAGGGCAGCGAGCGCACCGACAGATGAACGCACAGACTGTACGCCAGGGTGGGAGCGAGGGTCAGGATGGAGCTTTGTCCTGAGAGAGAAGCTGCAGGCCAGAGGTTACGGTCTGTCTTCACATAATAGGGCAAACACATTTCAAAGAACCTCTTGGAAACGTGTCCACCATTTTTCAAACGAAACTACGCCTTTACATTTGAAGAAATGACTTTTCAGGGCATTCACGTTAATGTTGAGGAGTTGCTTGCTTGTATTTGTGAGGATGTGAAACAAAGATGTTATAGATTGTACTGGTTTGGTGCTTTTCATGAAACTACAAACTTTATTTTCAAAGAAAATGATTCATAAAGTTGTAAATATAAATTAATGCAAATAATTTCCAGAATAATAATTTTTCCCACAAATAATTTCTACTAAAGAAACATTTTATTAAAAAAAATATCAAACAACAAAGGAAAATGTTGGCCTTTTGCCCCCAGAGGAATGATATCACTGGAGTTGCAAAATAATATGATGAAATTTTCTACAATATTATTGAATTCACATGATAGCATCCTTTTATTGTTGTGTTGCGCATATTTCAGATCATATAGACTTTCCTGTTTAGATTTACATTGTACACCAACATTGTATTCATTTTTCTTAGACATTGCTTGAACTGTCCACAAATTTAATAAAATCTAAGAATTTGAATGTTTTCAAGCCAAAGCTGGGTCTGCTGATTTGTGTAATTGACTTCAAAGAATAATCCCAAAACACTTTTACTTTGCAAAACATATCAGAAAAACCATTTGAAACAATCAAGCTGTTTGACTGGATTCAGATGTAGTGCTACACCTTATGGGGCTTGGCCTTTTCGACTGTCTTGAATTTTAGTTTCAGGAATCTGAGCTTTAAATCTTACTGTCCAAATGTACATATTTATGAGTCATTATTAAGGTTTTGCTTTTTTATCAAAAAAGAATAAAGTGTATACACTCATATTCAAAATGTTATACTTTGCCAGTCACAACCATAACAATCCTGATGTTAAAGCAGACCGTTAACAAAAAAATGATAATCTATGAATCAATATTAAATGTTTGAAATACTACAAGATTTGTTTCAAAAAGTGGCATTTTATGGTTTATGACCTGTGACAGTATAAACTTGCACCATATGCAAGAATCAAGCGGAACAAGATGTAAACAAATGTATGCGCTGAAGGGATGCAGATGATCATAATCCGTGATTTTACTCACGTTTTTCAGCCCCCGGCCTCTGAAAGACCACAGTCCGTACCGCAGATCCTCGCGTGCACACTTTACTTTATCAATGCGAATCTCTCCTCAGTCTGATGCAGTCAGATTCCTCCGGTGTCTCCGGCCAGACGCACGCAGATTAACGCCGCGGTGTTGTAAATCGAGCAGCCGAGTCCCCGACCAGACCTCCGGACCGGCCAAGCCTCCGACGATCACCCCCCCTCCTCTTCCTCCTCCTCCTCCTCTTCCTCCGCCCGCTGGCTTTAATGAGCGACGGATCCACCGAGCAGGATGAAGACGGGAGGCTGGAGCGAGAATAAACGGTGGACGTCTTACCGTCCTTCAGCGGGCTGGAGAGCAGAGGGAGGGGCGCTGATGCTGCGGATGAGGATGAGGATGAAGGCTGCAGGATCGGCCTGGTCCTCCTACACCGAGCTGCTGCTGCTGCTGCTGCGTTCACGGACCCCTCGTACACCACGCTTTCAGCAGTGACCAAGCACAATCCACGTGATCCAGAGGGTTTTCACTCCTTTTCGTTTAAATGCATAATGAACAATTTAAGCCTGTACGTGTCGGAAATCTACATTTTAACTATAATTATTAATGCCAATGTGGGGTGTAAAAAGCTCTCTTCAACACGACCCCATCCATTTTTTAAAAAATATGTAAAGTTTTGCATGTTTTAAAAGATTGGTTATGACTGTTTCAAATTGTGTTTTGCTTCTGGGGCATGTTTAACAGATTATGTGTTACATTCATGAATAGCAGCTTCCAGTTCTTCTAGAGGAATCTAGTATTGAAACTTCTCATTGGGTAGGTGGAAGGTTTTCTGAAGCTCCAAGAAGAAAATGCCTAGTGATATTCAAAATTAGAAACTCTGACACTTACTCAAAAAATGCCTGTTTGTATGAAGAAATCACAATATAATCATATAATCGTAATCATAATAGAAATCACTAAAGTAGAAGTGGAGTTCATTTACAGCTTGTTGGTTTATGTACAGTATGTGATAATCACTTCCTTCCTGTAGATTACTTGAGATTGTCTTGCCATTCATTTCTTACTATTTGAACACTCCCTTTGTTCGTTTTCAGCACTGGTGAGTTCCCAAGACTGAAGCTGGATGAACTCATTATAAACATCAACAGAGAGCCAGAAGATCACCCACAAACACATTTATAGCCACAACTGAGCCTTGTCATTTAACAGAATAATATATGAATAACTTTCTAATGGTAGTAAATTAGAAAGGGTTTCTTTTATAAAGTTCAATGATATATTTGTTTTCACATATTGTAACTAATTTGTCTTTGACCTACATCCCAGAAGCAAAGCCTGCCGAGTCGGACTGTCTTGACAAATGCATTTCGTTGGACAAATATAGGCCTAGAGAGATGTAATTATTTAGTGTGAAGCAAATGTGTTCCAGGAAGGGGACTTTTCAAACAGCTGTGAGTCAAACAGCAGCTGCTGGGTGGGACAGACACCAGCTAAAATAAACTCTCAGCTCTGCTGGTTTGGCCCACTGCAAGTCTGGAAACACAACATTTGACTAACACCGAGAGACCTTGAGGCTAATTCAGAGAAGCTGATCGGTGGCAGTGCTTCAGACACCCTGAACAAAACACAGTCAAAAGGTTGTATACATGTACCTCTACACTGCTGAAGATGCACATTTTCACTTTTATGTGCGATCAGAACAGGAGTCAAATTACTCAATCAGTTTGGATTTGAAGAACTCCTCTTGCGGCGCCACATTAGCTGCCTCATACTTCTTGCTGACCTTTATCCCTTGGCAGGACTTGGACCACAGGCTCTCATTTAAACCTGGTCCTCCTCCCTCCTGATCCTTTTAGTTGTAAAAGTGCATTACATCACCCTTCCTTTCCCCTTTTATTGGTGGGACAGGCACTAGAAGCCACAAAACATGTACTCCTGGATAACATCCAGCCTGCACAATGACCATTCTGCTGCTTTTCACATGAGGAGGTCCTGACATCAGCATTTTCTTCTCCACGGTGCATTAAATAAACATGAAACACTACTCCTTCAGCATGAATCAGGGAGACTTTTTGATGAGCACATATCATTCAGTGGGCTGGAGAACACCGTTTTCATCGATGCCTTTAAGTGCTGCTGATAAAGTCTTTGCGCATCATCTCAGCATGACAAGCTGCTTTTGACTTCCTCCATTTGAAATTGGAGAGCTATTCTATCAGAAGTTAATGTTCTCTTGTTTAGTGCAACTGAAGCTCTCTAATGATATAGTTTCTTCCATGTTCAAAGATGCAGCGGAGAAACTGTATCTGAGTGCAGGAACAGTCAGTTGGGCTGATTTTCATGCATCATGGCTCCTGGGAAATACTTTCAGCACCTTATTGTTAAAAAAAAAACGGTGGAAATGTAAGTTGTGAGTCATCTAAAATAGCAATACGAGTTTATTCTCTGCTTTCTACTGACTCTGTGCGGTCCTACCGGAGGGCATTGGCTACACCTGATTTAGTATTTTAAAAACGTCTTTGTGAAAAAGCCTGCTGGTGACACAGTCGTTCTCTCGGTGCAGCATCATCTCAGATAACCAGCGATCTCCTCTAAATGTCAGGCAGCTGTTAGCTGCACAGCTCTGATGCCCGGCCTGCCACACCCTCCTCCAGGCAGGCTGCTTTTCTCTCCTTCAAATATCACTTATTCCAGCCCCCCAGCTCCTCCTCGTCTCCTCCTCCCTCCATCCTGCACCTCCTCCACTCTCCTCCCTTTTCCATCTCCTCTCTCCTTTCTCTTCTTATATGTTATCCCTTCTTTTCTTATGTATTCTTCTGCAACATTCTTCCTTTCCCTGCCTTGCTCTCCTCTGTAGTCTTCTGTTTATCCTCCTCTTCTGTTCTCCTCCCTCCTCCAATGCTTTAACATCATCCTCATTCATTTTTGCCATAATTGCGGGGAAACGAGTCGTCACATGGCGGCTGGATGAGCTGACTTTGATTTTTTTTTCAACTGTGTGCAGAAGCGTTTCTGAGTGTTATCACTATGACTGAACGCTTTTAGCCTGACTGACTCTATTTTTCATTTAAGAGGCTGCAGCAGTTCATTTAAAGTCTGAACTGTGTGAGTACAGTTGATGGAAAACTAAAATTTATTTACTCTGTTAAACCTTTTTTTTTTTTTTAAAGGACCTTCTGGAGCAATAAAAATCAACCTACTCAGGATCCATCCGTCAGATATAAATATAATTCCAGCTTCTCATAACCTCCAGCAGAGGCTTGAGCTGCAGACTTTCTCTATAGCACCACTGTGTGGCCCAGATTTTCACAGGGTGTGTGTGAAAAATAAAGATGTGTACAGCTTCTTAAAGGCACCCCAGTGATCTTACAGCAAACTGTAGTGTGACTAACGTGATCGCTAGTTTTAATAGGCAAAACTGATCTATATTTTATCCCAGCTTATGTTTGACTATAGCTGAAAATATGTTTTTACAAGTTGAGGATAAGTGTCTCATTTTTTTTTTTTTTTGGATTAATGTTGTGCAAGACGTGCAAAACAGTTTCCTTTGGCTTCTTTGAATAATTGTGGAATAATCACTGAATATAAAACTAACCAGTAACTCATTTATCTGCTATTTCTTTGCCTCCTATAGCATGTTTAACTGTATCAGTTTGTTGGAGGAAGATGTTTTGGATGTTCATGACTCCTGGAAAGGCATTGGTTTATGTAGTAGCACCAAAAGCATTAGAGAGACAGCAGCTCTGTCTCGTTCCAACTGTTTTAGCCTATGATAAAGGTAACAAGCTCACTGAAAAGATCATCAACCACTTTCATCACTGACCAATTCCAAAAGCATTACTTTGAAAAGTGGAGTTAAAGCATCGACGTAAACATTCACAACACCGATGAACAGTGGCGAAAAAAATCCTTAATAAAAAAAAAAAAAAACCTTTCGACCACTGGAAGTACTCAAAAATGAAGATGATCTGACTCGTTTAGTTGCTGCATGTGATTTGTATGTAATACAGGAAACTCACCTTTTTTTCTTTATTTTTGCATTTCATTGAAAAGAGCGTTGCTATGCAACAAACCCTTCACTCTCTGACTGCCGAAGCTGCCCTGTAGAAACACACGTGAGCGCACTCATTGTGTCTTTAAAAGCTTCTGTCTGAAATGTGAATGTGTCTCCTTTATGCTCCATTGAAGCCAGGAACTGTGGTCGACTCTCAGACTCGGCACCGTTGCCACCTGTACGTCCTTCACCAGCTGCATATGTTTAATCAGCCAGGATTCAGATTCTGTGTTGAGTAATGAGTCTGGACAATATAATAATCCCACAGTCATTTTCACTAAAAATGTCTCAAGTTTGAGTTTTTACTTAAAAAATGTTGACATACTTCCTCCATTTCATTTACGATGTTCTGTTTGTATGTTTAAAATGTGTATCTAAATGTGTGATCTAAAAAACTGAAGACTCAAAGTGAGAGATATCAAAAGATCAAAGATTAGCCATTTTCCTCTTCCTGCATGTAACTTTTACAACTATCGCAGTTTTGATGTGTATGTTTATTTGACATATGGTGTCTAGGTCAGCTATCTCCATTAAATCTTTATTGTTGGAAACCTGATCTTTCAATGTACAATATTTCCCCACAGATGCATAAAAAATATGATTCTCCATCTGCTAGAAAAACCGCAATGTAATAAAATCTATGCATCATAAAATGCGCACTACAAGTAAATGCAGCCTTTCCTCAGCATGAAGTGAGCATAATAAGCTTCTTAAAAACAGAGCTTACTGCAGGGCTGCTGTCCAGGACAGCAGTAGTTATATTTAATTAAGTGGTAACCTCGTGTATTCGTCCTCCACCCCAAGGACATTACAAACATCCCTACAGATGCTCTTCTTTCACAGTGCAGCTCGTGTTACTGTGATTTGATTAAATTTCACTTAAGAGGTTCCCAAGATGAAACTCAAAAAGACATCTTATATCCTACTTATACATCCACTTTCTTAATGTTGATAATGTAAAAAAAAACTTCTTTGTTAAGCCCTCCTGGAGGATATGACAGCTTCATTGTTGTGTTAATCTCACAGTTTGAGTGTCGGTGTGTGTGGGCGCGTGCTGTCAGGTCCACATGAAAGGCTCTGGAGCAGGGGGACCCTCCGGCTTCATGTACATCCCTGACTGCAGAGAAACCGAGCGACAGATCAATAATTCCCTCTGAATTATTAATCACCGCACGTTTGCCCGAACTGCGCCCACGATCCACACGGTTCCCCTCGTCTGGAGAGTTCTAATGTGTGTCATTCACATTTTCTCTCCTTGGTGGGTGAATGACAGCAACACAAATAGCCTGCAGAGCTACTTTTTGATTCATGTTCAGTTGCAGGCCAACCTGCAGGTATTGCTTCTCTTTGTACATCGTGGCACGTTTTTGTTTTTTTGGGTTGTTTCACAAACCCGTTACAGTCTGGTGAACATGTGCAGTGTGGTAGAGAAGCACAGAACTGCTTTCTGTAGATTCAGCACCGCTACTAAAAACTCAGAGGGAACAACATTTGAAGATTATTGGAGCATAGATTGTGAAATAAATAAATAAAAACACATGAGCTTTAAGTGCATTTAATATTGTGGTAAAGTAGCTGTCCCGACAGGAACTAAACCTGCTGACGCTGCAGTGTCATATTACTGCCACTCATGATACATCTTCTTCCATTACTCGCTGAATATTGTTTGCTCGGCCATTTTTTTCCCTCTTGTCTCACTGCCAGGATTTCTGCTGTGTGTGTGTGTGTGTGTGTGTGTGTGTGTGTGTGTGTGTGTGTGTGTGTGTGTGTGTGTGTGATGGGAATGTGGAAAGTGCTGTAGTGGAGTGTGTGTGGTTGTGTGGAAGTGTAAAATCTGTGGAGGCCTAAATCTGTCATTACAGGGAACTGCTGTCTCAAGGAGGACAAACGCTGAGTGTTCACGAAGAAGATTATTATATATTGAAGTAAAAACAACTTTTAAGGCGAGAGTAGGTTGGGTTTGGGTTTGGTAACTATGTCACAGTAAGTCTGAATGAACCTGTTAACCCTACATACTTATGGGTACGTAAGAAAGTTTCCATCGGGAAAATGATTTTTAGATGAGGAAAACATATTAAATGAAAACAAAAAAAAAAACATTAGATACACATATTCAGGTTTGACTAAGTGTGGGGTCAGTTATTCATTAGAGTTTAGAGTCAGTCTGCAGGTAATAAGTGTGTGTGTGTGTGTGTGTGTGTGTGTGTTCTTGTATTTCTATCCTTGTCGGGGCCAAATGTCCCACAAGGATAGCAAAACGTGGAACGACGTGCCTTGTGGGGACCTTTTTCCGATCTAAGTAGGAGAAACAGTGTTTTCTTGACCATGTTGTTGTTACTGAAAAAAGTAAAAGTGCAAAAACATTTCTTAGGGTTAGGCTTTATTGTGGTGTGGGTTAGGGTTAGGGTAAGGGTCAGGGTTAGGGGCTAGACATGAATGGGAGTCAATGATGGTCCCCACAAGGATAGAAATACAAGACTGTGTGTGTGTGTTGTGTGTGTGTGTGTGTGTGTGTGTGTGTGTGTGTGTGTGTGTGTGTGTGTGTGTGTGTTTGTGAGTGTGGGTGTGTGTGGACGTGATGTGTGTGTGTGTGTGTGTGTGTGTGTGTTTGTGTGTTTGTGAGTGTGGGTGTGTGTGGACGTGATGTGTGTGTGGTGTGATTCACAGATCTTTTTTTCTCTGCTCAGCTCCCAGACCTGCTCCTCATCTCAGCAGCCATCACTCATCTCTGTCTGCGTCGATCCAGCTTCAGGCTGACGTTTTGTCCTCACACTCGACGAACACACCCCCAGCCTCCGGATGTGTGCGAGCGGAGAACTCAACCAGTATGTTGAGCGTGATATGAACATCGCCTTCATTCACGGGTCACTGCCAGGAGGCTGCTTTCAGTGAAAGCACACACACACACACACACACACACACACACACACCACACACACACACACACACACACACACACACACACACACACACACGCTCCTTTGCACAGGGCTGATTACCAGGTGACCTGCAGCAGGGGAGGTTTTGATCCTCAGTGCAATCACTTCTATTGAGGATGGATTGAAATGTGGCCCTTTTGGTTTTTTAAATGGCCTAGAACAGAAATGTGTGTGAAGTCTGACACAATACCGATCAGATGATGGAGCTGTTGCAAACTTCAACACAAACTGGAAATGGATTGTTTGAAACATGAGGTAAAGTGACCCCATAGTGCAGTTTAGGGTTAAGCTGCTGATGATGCACATCAATGCCACGCTGATGTAACTAACTGGCTAAAACAAACAAGCACCGACTGACATTAATTCAGTTGTTCTGTTAGATAATGTTCTCCGTTGAGAAACACCCTCACAGCTACGAACCAGCTCATCTTAAAGATAACTGCTGACAATGTCTTGGCAGAGACTCACAAGGAAAAATATTTTATATCAGTAAAATAAACTACGAAATAATGCCATGAAAAGAATAGGTGAAGTTGAAATATATTCAAAACTTTTTTTCTCAGACATTTTTTTGTTGTTTCCTTTGGATAATTTCTGATATCAGGGCTCAGTTTGGGGGTTTTATTAGAGAGTGTTACAGGTATGCAATCATTTATTTATTTTATGCACAAATGCAAGTGAACTATAGCACAATCACTTCATGTGTTTATTACCATCAAGATCTTTGACTGCTGTGTGTTTAAAGAATGAACTTTGAGGCGTGTTTGTGACTCACTTGAGGAATTGGAATGAGAAATACTGAAGAAATAGATGAACATTTTACAAAATGTCTGCATCCCTGCCATTATTCAGAAATAATCACAGTAAATGAGCTAAAAATGGATATATAATATTAAGAACGAGGGCAGAAGTAATATTCATTTTTCATAAAGTGTGAGCATTTAAAGTGACAGTAACATAGTCAAATACATGCAACAAGGACAAATTTAAATTTGGAGAACAAAATGTAACATAGAACAATGTGATTGGATTTTGAAAAATATATGCAATAAATACAGAATGACAGCCATTTTAGAAATAAAAGCTTCCATATAGCACATGTAATTTCCCCGACTGCTTCCCGCTGCGGGATATGGATCATCTTTTTTTCTGTGTGTGTGAAATACATGAAATTCAGTCAAAGCCTGTAACCTGCTGTTTAGCATGAGAAAAGCCATGCGTGGCGTTGCAGTTTGACATGTTGAAAGCACTGTGGACGCGGAAAAAAATGACGACACTCAACATATTCAGAAACTAGAAGTGATACAACTGACTCATGTTACAACTGATCTCAGCCTCCAGGTTGCATATTTCCAGTGACAGACGGTTAACCATAATAACTGTAATCCTGTATCTTTGCACGGTGGTGTCAATAGCAGTGACCAGAGGGAATGTGCTGACATGAGGATGATTCACGCTTGTACAAACTGTGTGATAAGCTCCGTGTATTTATATTTGCGTCCATGGCCCTGTATGATGAGATCCACTGAGCTTTACTGCCACTATCGACTGCGTCTCCCTGAGGGCTTTCTGATGCCACCAGGTTTGTTTATCAGCGATCGGCCTGCTGTATGGATCCACTGAGCCTTTATTAATTGCTCCATGTGGGCGACAGCTGCATTCAAGGAAGACCATTACAGCTATTCTCCTCCTCATCCTCCTCCTCCTGCTCCTCTCCTGGGATGAAACGTGATCTCTGGCGTTGCCAGGATGTCCCTGTGCCTCATCGGTCAATCAGGCAGCCGTCTGCAGTGAGCAGGGCCGACGCTGAGGACCCAGACACTAATGGACGTGCGGTGATGGATGCACTGATTACCTGTGTGTCATATCCATTTCATCATGACGCAAGAGGCTCAGTGGCGTGTCGATACCGCACGCCTCCACAGGGAAGCTGAGAGCACCTTTAAGAAGCTAGTAGGAGCCACAGAGGGTTTAAATCTGAGGGCTGAGGTGATATTACCCATGCCAATGAGGGATGGTCGACTAAAATGTATTAACCCTTTACTGTGCATGTGACCGTATTTGGTCACTTCCTCCAAACTAATAAGAATCAGTGAGGACAGCCACAGAATACACTGTTACTCTAAATGTAGCTCAAGCAGGATCTCTGAGATCTGTCGCGTTTATTCTACACTTTCAATAATGAGAGAAACACCGGTGTTATTAGTTTGCTTTCTCCCAGTCAATATTCTTCATTGATGTGGTTCACTTAGGATTCATAGACAGTCTCCACTGTGCACATGCACGAAAGCAGGAGACAGTTTGTGACGTATGCTGCTACAAAGAACATGTTGAATCCAAATAAAAAATCCCCACTTAAAATCCGTGTATTTTATTCTACAAGTAGCACTTTGAAATTTGTTTTACAAATGTAAAGTGCATGATAAATAAAATTCATTATTATTATTATTATTATAAGTTAAAGTATTGCAAGAATAAACTGAATATTAAAAAAAAAAACTGTATTCAGGCTTCTCTATTTGTCTTAACAGTTGATTTTATCCATTTACACTTACATCATCTTTCATCCTCCACAACAGCACTGTCCAATCTGTTATAGATGACTTCCTACATTTCCCAGAATGCCTTTTGTACTATCAACACTCTTGCTTTCTAGAAAAAGGGCTTTGGATTCAAGCCCAGATCAGGCCTTTCTGTGTGGAGTTTCCATGTTCCTCCCTGTTGTCGGTTTCCACCCACAGTATTATGTTTTAAGATGTGCTGTGACTTTCTCAGAGAGACTAGTGACTTGTATCCTGCCTTCATCCACAGTCACAGAACTCCACCACCTCTTCATCTGTACTGCTTGTGGTCTTTAAAAATAACCTTCACTATTATATTAAATTGTATAACTTGCAGCTCAACTCTAAAGAAATGCAGCCTTTCCCTGACCCCAAACTGTCTACTTATGTACTTTGCAACATTTTTTTTTCTTTTTAATTGCCATGTTGCCAAATGTCATCACACTTCCAGTGAGATCTCAGTCTGGCAGCGTCTGCTCTTAACCCGTCGCTCCCTGCACTGTTCTTTCTGTCCTGTGGAGTGATTACAAAACTCCAGGGAGGTGGCGAAGGGCCTTCAGCAAAGCACGTGAGCCTCGAGGGCCTGGCTGTCCTTCAGCACATATGCCACCATCAGGGAAGGTCGCAGCCGAACTTGGCTGTCTGGTGTTTGAACACATCGGCGTGCTGGGAAACACTCGTAGTGGGTGGTGTTATTTCATTTCCCTGCAATACATATTCATGCATGTTCAGATTATATCTTCTCATAATCCTGCTGCTTCATGCTTCACGCATAGTTAAAAGCATCTGTAAAGAGTTCTTTGTGGACATCATCACACAAAGATCTCATTAAATCTAGACATTAAAATTTAAAATTTGTACTTTAAAATAGTCGCACAAGCACAAAAGTAGGAGTTCAGTAGTTCTGTTATTTCTCATCAGCCCTACTGTTGTATGAATACCGATCACAAAATCAGCAGCTTCGCTTCAGTGACAAATATTCATGTTTGAAGGCCAGGAAAATAAATAAATAAATAAATAAATAAATAATAAATAAATAAATAAATAAATAATAAAATCTGGCACTGGTATTTCTGGCATTTCATTACCCAGATAACATCAAAAGTTGTATGTATTGCTCCGGTTAACGACAGTTCTTTGAAAGTTCTGGTAAAATAATCAATAAAACTACGTAGAATGAATGAAATAACAGACAAAGATTTCCCTGGCAATGCATGGGATGAAAAAAGAAAAATAATCCCAAAACTTTTAAATTTAATCTCATCAGACTGGCATATGGTAGCATTTACAAAAAACAAGCAACTTTGTTTAGCAAATATCCTGGGTATTGTTGAAGATAGTCCTCTTCTAGTAATGGAAACATAGCTGTGAGCTGTATTGATGGAACGCTGCTTTGACATATTAGACAAGAAGTCACTGTGTAGTTCAAGGACTGATTCATTCATTCAGTTCAGCTAAAGCTTGGCATCCTTTACACTGGAGGAAGACGCTCTATAATCTCCACATTTATGCAAGAGAGGAAGGAGCAGCAGCAAAACAGGCGACATGAACTATCTGCATGAAGGTGGGTTTTGTAAAATGAAGCTGACAGTTTTCAAACTCTCATGTCTAACTTTCTGCTCCTCTTTCAGCAAACAGGAGTTTAGTAAACAGTAGAAGAGTTACATGCACGTTGATTAAAATTAGACATTCACTCGTGCAGAAAATGTCTCTGCCACCCTGAACTGGTTTCGCCACCTAAATAATAGGTTTTGTTTCTCTGTCTTTTGTGTCTATTGTGTTGGGACTCGTCAGCCATGATGACTGCGCACTCTTTTAACAGCTGCACATTAGTATTCAAGACACAGACCAGGAGGAGCTGTATATGACCGAATCCAGAAAGCACCTCCAGACGCTGTGAGGGATCTGACTGAGGGTCTGAATGCAAATCAGAGGGGTTTCTAAAAGCCCTCAGATCACGACAGTCATAATAAAAAGCCACCAGATAGCGGCTCACAAGGATTGACCTTCGATTGGGAGAGGCCCTCCATTTCTGAACAGACATCTTTACCACATGGATCTGATCAATTTTCCAATGTGGCCTTTGGACAGGTCAGACAGTTGTTCATCCCTGAACCTGTTTACTGAACGCTCAGTTCACTCAGAATAAAACACGGTACTTCTTGGTAGAGCAGGAGAGAACATTTAATGGAGACAACAAGCTCCTATCTATCACACAGTGCAAACACAGAGAATCCTGTGGCATCTTTAAAAAAAAAAAAATTTGAGCACCTTTTTGTTTCCCTCTGCACAGCCGCATCTGCATCTTCCCCGCCTCCTGATGCATGAATTGATTCGTGCCTCGCTCACTTCGTTTTTCTCAAAACCAATTAATGTCACTCAAAGTCCACTCAAGGTAGCACCAGAGTTTATTAAACCAGCTCTTCAGCTGGTGAAAATTTTAACCAACAGCCTAACAGCAAAAAACACAACAAATCTACATATGACAGAAAAAAAATCCCCTACAAATGCATATTACCATGATTCAAAATGAAAACATCATAAAGTAAAATGATATGTTTTACATTTGAGACATAGGCTCAACCCTTTATAAGAGAAATGATCACCATGTCACAATTTAAACTGAATACATGACATATGAAGTCTTGGTATTATTCATTAGTAATACTTGTGGAGCTTCATGATTAACTCTGTTCTGTTTATTTTGAAGAGAACAGCGCTTTACATGTATTACCGACGCTGGCACTTAATTTAAAGAAATAAATTTAGAGGCCAATGGCAATGATGAGAAGCTGCAACATAATAGCTGAGATGAGCTACCAGCATGCAGACAAGTGCAGACAGGTCAAGAGATCTTTTATTTCAGGTGCTTATGCACTGTGGATACAGATTAATGCTAATGTCACGGAAAAAAACACAAAAAAACTGAGGATTAAGTAAGGCGGCACTGATGGCACAGTCGAGGATTTTCATGGAATTTATTGACAAATATAAAGACTAAAACCCCCTTTCAGGCAGCTGAACTGTACAACCAGACTGTGACTCCAGTGAGACGTGTCCCTCTGCTTCTGCTGCTGGTTCTGTGTTCATGTCAGCCTTTTTCAAGTTCATGCCTCAGGAGCTACGGCCTTTTCAGCGAGTTCACTTTCAGGGGTTTTCAAGGGCTAAGAGTTCATAGCTCAGCCTGCATAAAACCATTTTTGCCCATTCCTTATTCTTGCGTGTCCTGTAGTAAACCACCACAGAGTTATCCTTTTGTGGTGAAAACACAGAAATAAGGACATTAATAAGGACATTAATAAGGATATTTTCAGAGTCAGCTCGAGACAAACAAGAGCCCTTGGCAAAACTTTCTGTGGGGATCCTCCAAATGCCTTAAAATACAAATTCAAACTACAGAAAGACAAGGTCCATCTTTTTGTAAAAAAAAAAAACAAAAAAAAAACTAAAACACTCTTGAGTAAAAAAATCACACCCATTGTCGGGAATGAACATTTCCCTGTCTCAGAATTGCAGACAGCATTGTGTTATAGTGTTCGTTGACATGTGGAAATCTAATTTTAACCTCAGAGCAGACGAAGACTGGCAGGGGCCCCCTGTGATCTCTCACACACCCCGACTCGAGTCTTGGAGTTCAGTTTGGGAACCACTGATCATTAGTATATTAACTGCATGAGCTGGAAACAGAACAGAGTGCAGAGAGGCATCTATAATGTGCTATGATGCAGTATGGTGGAAGACTGCCATGGACAGATGAGTGCTCACACTGTATACAATTACTTGAAAGAAATCCAGGCTCAATAATGCACTGCCTAGACAAATCCTGCAAATTACTGAAATATAATCCTGTGTGCAAGCATGCATGTGTGTGTGCCTGTGTGTATTCCACATGTTGTGGGGTTATAGATCTGTCTGCCGAGTCCCATTGTTAAGACCCAAGTCCCATCAAAAACAAAAAAGCACCAATAATTAAATGATATTTCGGTTGTCTGGAGGTCAGTCTCAGGCACATATATCAGTTCTGGTTTCTACATCCATAGAATTAATGTCAGTCAACAAAAGACCCGACATTCTGCTGATATCTCAAGGAAAGGACTGCACAGCCTCACATCTCTGAACCTTCTTACAATCCCATTGTGCTGCTGTAATGATACTAATTCCAGCAAGTGCCTTTTATTACACTGCAGCACAGTTACAATTGCAATAGTTATTGCACTGAACTCACTGCTTGTGCCATCTGTTCTATATGAAAACAGTTGAGGAGCTGCTGTGTGTCTCTCCTCTGCTCTCTGAGTCCACAGTTAGCATCATCCAAAGCTACTGGAGGGCGTATTTCCTTTAACTCATGGATGGCTTCAAAAGTCTTAGCTTAAAAAAAAAACTGAACTAACACTGGTCTCTATCCACACGAGCTTGTATGTGTGTGGTGCAGCTGGCAGGTGATTACAGGAGTCCATGTTGGTCCTGAGGGATGCAGTGAGCTTTTCTTTAGGCTGCTGCTCACATCTCTGTATGTACACATGATGCTTCCTTCTCTGTGTTTACCTACATTCTGCTGAGGGTTTCCAGACTGCAGCAGGATTAGACTTGAGTCACTGTGAGCAAAGAAGAAGATCTGGAGGATCTGGACCAGCAATCAAAGAGAGAGGAATCAATAGCAGTTGCGCCTGTGTGGTGACTGACCAAGCAGCATCGTACTACACCGTTCAAATTTCAGCTGCGCTCCACAGTTTCTCCTGCAGAAGCCACATGTACACGCTCACAATTAACCAATAAATCACACTCAGGCAGAAAATCAAAAGAATGTTTATGCACCCAGCGGTAACACAGTCGCTGTAAAAACATCAGGAGTGGTCAGATTTATCCCCTCAACCTTCCTTTATGTATACTAAATCAGAAGCCTACTGCTGATATAAAATGACGCAAGATGACGCAGGTTTTGTTTTCGAGATGCTGCACCCCGCACCAGTGACAGCTGTGGATCCAAGAATTATGTTTATATTCTCTCTAATGCAATATCTGAAAAGCACCTGAAATAGATAGCTGTTGAAGATGAAATTCAGTAGGCGAGCGCTGATGTTCGTGTCAGAACCAATCTGTTGTTTTGTCGATGGTACAGATCAGAGTCCAGGCAAACATCATACCGCCTCTCACTCAGCCAGGATGCTGTTTAATTGAAATAATAAAAAAAACAAACCAACACCTGAATTATTCCATAAAGCTGTCACATTTGTGCCCTCAACATAAAACTGAGACTGTTTCCATTAAAAAATAAGATATATGACCTCAAGCCATATTAATTATACTATTTGAAAAAAAAAAAAACAGCTTCACAACACTAACACTAATACAAGTAATATAAATGAAGCTATTGAAGTTATATGCAGTTTTTGTACAGGAAGTATTGACTCAAAACTGTATGATTTTTATGGTTTCATTTGAGAGAAGTCCCATGTTCAGGTGGATTTTTTAAGTATAAATGTTGTAAACATTGAAAAGCTCGAAATAGAAAACACTGTAGTTTGCATGCCAGGCCACTAGTTGGTGCAACTAATACGATGTAGCACCTTTAACCTGCCCCTTATCGATATCTGCTCGATATCTCAATATCTGGTACTTGTAAGAATGATGGTGTAACAAATGTAAACTTCATTGGAGAAGTGAAGTTCAATACAAGAGTCTAAAAGCACAGAGACATTCATAACCAAATGTTCTTGCCAGTGTAGTTTTTAATTCTCTATTCAATGTTTCATTCTGAAAGAGACTGCCGTAATTTTGTTTTGTAAGGTGGAGAATTGGGCGAAAGTTGTTGGTCAAGTTTGTTCATGTGTTTCTTTTGGACAAATTCAGAATCTTTAGACGACAAAATCAGATGTTGCTCATAGAGCATCTTCCTCCAACTCACTGATACAGCCTCTCAAGATGGTAATCTTACATTAGCTCCATGAAAACACAAGTAATATTTCTCATTTTAGATGCACCTGAATTTCCAACCGGCTGTGTGAAGTGGCCTTTTACTCATGATGCCCCACGAGAAATAATTGTTCCTCTAATCCTCTCTGCTGTCAGAGCAGCACTTTGTCAGTTTAACATCTTCATCATGCAAATTAGTGAATCTACTGTAAACTCCCACAAGGAGCTGTGTTATGATCATGTCTGCCATTAGAAAAAAACATTCATTCAGTCTGCAGGTACTGGATTTCTATCAACGACTGCAAACATGTCATTTAAGTACAAACTGTGAAACAGTGTTTTGCTGTTTTTTTTTTTCTTGTATCTTTTTATAACATCATGACAATCATATCAGGAGCTCATGAAGCAAAAACCAGATGAAATGCTCAGAATATAATAATAAAACTAAACCACTAGAGCTACAAAGAAAACACGAAGGATTAATCCTCTAGGCATCATAAAGGAAAATATGACGATAACCACAGCCTTTTGTTGATTGTATGACTAAGAAATAATAATAAACCTTGTATGTAGTGTTTCGCTTCATAGTGTGCTTGGACCTGAATGTATTTACTGGCAGAAAAAGCAGCCGCAGCAGGAGATAGTTCGCCTCTCTGCATGTCTCCTCAGGCCAAAAGCACAGGCGATATGCCTTCTCCCTCCATATGTATAATCCTCACAACCACACTGAGCTGCACTCAGTAAACCGCTTTGTGCACCAGTTAAATCAACACATCAGACAGAAAAATACACAAGAATGAGTAAAAGACAGATGAGGAATGAAAAAGAATCTTCCAGCTGACAGGAGAGTGTGGAGGTTCAGGCAGCTGAAAATATGACAAGTCTTTAATAGAACTCTGAAAAATAGAACCCTTGGAAATATTTTCCATCTATCAGAAAAGAATGATTAATATACAGTGCAGAATTATTCATGGAACCGCCTCAGGGAAAGTCAGAATACAGACAATGAATTAAAAGAGGCGAACAAAAAAACAGGCCGGTACATTATGGGCATGACAAAAACGGTGGTAAAACTGTGAAATATTCCTGCTTTACTGCACCTCTGTTGAAATGTGTTGGTCTGTTGTGTGAAAAAAGGTGAGAACCGGAAGAGGCTGTGAATTTATTCCCCTGCATGTGCATCACGGCAGGATGACGTAATGTGAACTGATGCAGCAGCTGAGTCGACCTGCGAAGCATTCAGTGACTGGAAGAGCCTGAAAGGTTTGTAAAGGTTGACCTTTCAACCAACACCAGAGGTTTATGCATATTCACAAGAACTATTTCTCCAAAGTCAGCTTTACCAAAATATGCTCATTTGCATACTTTGCATTAATACATGGAGGTTGGATGAGCGTCTTTGCAGACAGCTCAGAAAATTCCTTCCACCCCACCAGAGGATCAAATTGTTACCGCTGTATATAAGACGAGGAATTACTGATTTAATGTAAAAAAATGTACTCCAATGGTTGGAATTAGACATAAAATCAGAGAAAACTATCAGATATTTTTTCTTTTTTTTAGTAATACTCCATCCAAATGTGGTTATTTGACTGTCTTCCTTGTATAACCCTTTCTTGTAAATGACCTTAGTGGTCACAGAAAAAAGGTAAAGGATCTGACATCTGAGATTTCTGAAGAGGCAAATAAACTCCAGGACTTCTGGGATGATCAGAGCCTTAAACACCATTTTGGCAAAATTTCTATATATCTCTCAATAACAAATAGTCTAATATTTTTAATGTCACAATTTAACTACAGTAAGTTCAAGTTTACATTTAGCCATAAACTACGACATTCTGCAGCAGTCTATTTTTGTAATCAGCTGAGAGTTTGAAGTAGGAAGACTGAGTAGATCAGACTTCTGGAAATTGAATCGATTCTCCTACACATTTGATTTGATTTGATTTGATTCAATTGGATTAGATTTATTTCGTGCATACAGAAAAAGGAGGAAAAAGACAGTTACATGAATAAACAATTACTAAAATTACACAATCAAAACTATACATGGACGAAAAGGAGTAGGAAGAAAAAAAACTTGTTTACTCCCACCTCTATAGTGCCCCCGCATCCTTACCGATTACTTTTACATCTTAAACTGGCAATTAAATGATTAAACGAAGCAGAACTATGTGATCATACTCTGTAATTTGACATTCACAGGTTTACAATTTTCCATTTTACTACATTTACCACTGAATAATCTCTCATAATTATCTATGAATTCAGTATCTTGCAAGAATCAATTCTTTGTAATTCTTTTTAAAATTATGTTTGATATTTCATCTTGCAGGTTGTTTTATACTTTCAATGGTTTCGGATCAGCAGATTTCAAGGTTCTAGACTGCAGAAAAAGTGGTGTGTTCCCAATAGCAAACACTGTGGACAATTCTTATTGCTTTTTTTTTTTTTTCAGGACAAAGAGTCTTTGTAATGAACCAGTTGAGATGTTCCAGGATGTCACACGGTCACACCCCATTAGAAGCCATGCAGACACGTTTCCCTGAGGGAGGGGGGGTTGGCCATGGACCCTCAGGAGGCAGGGTATACTGTTGGGAGTAGCTTGAGGCGCCCACCCGATTCACAATGGATTCACAATTTCTCACTGACCCATAGACCACATGTGACCTGCTTGGTCGAGAGAAGAGTATTTAGTTGATTTGATGCCAAGACTTCATAAAACAACAGGTATAGTAAGCCATTGTGAATAGAGAGCCCACGATTACAGCACTGGGCAAAAAACACAAAATAGTGTTTGGCTACTTGTACTTATCTAAAGTGAGTTTATGGATTGCTGCAGGTAAAAAAGTGAAGGGTTCCAGAGCAAAGCAGCGCTCGCATTATTGTTGCTGTGCTCAGTTTTGTCTTTCTATATTTTGCACCCATAACTGTATTATTGTGACACATGAGCCGATCTGTCAGTCTGATGACTGATTCACTCATTAAGTTCAGCTGAGTTTACAACTGTTCGTGGGCAGTAGAGCCTCTATAATCAGGATGTGACCACAACAGAAGAAGCAGAAGCAGCAACCAAACAGCTGAGATATAAAGACAGCTTTTTTAAACAAGAAACTTTTTAACTCTGAACTTTACTAACTGCAACTGTGTAATAAATTCACTGCCAAAAGTAACGATGTTACAGTAATGTGTTCGCTTCCAGGATGTTATTCACAATACTGGCACAATATAAATGCAGAATTAAGTTTGTGAAGTTTCAATGAGCCTAAAACCTAAACGTTAGGACGTCTCAGGCTATTGTAGCAGTTTTAATTCACTCAAGTCTCTCAAATGCATTGATTCTTTGGAGTGCATCAGACAATTGTACAGAATGCGTTTCCACTCTTTACATAACACCAGCTGCCAAAACGCTGTGTAGGAGGAAAGATGCACCAAGATCCGAGGGTTGCTTTAAACCCCTTCCTGAGTGAACACTCATTTCTGTTTGTTCAGCCGGTGCGTCTTCTTCTCTGAGCTGCACTTGACCTGACGAAGCTACTGCCAACAGTAAATGCTTAAATATGCCATAGTTATTAAGAACGTGGGCGACATACAGGCAATTTCTTTGAAAGTGATAAACTGCGATTCAAAGAGCACACACGCTGAAAACACGGATCCACAACAGCTCCATTCACCAGCCTGTCGCCTCACCTTATACACAATCACACTCACGCTCAGCTCTCACCGTGTCACAGTCTGCAAGCGAGCGCCTGATCAATAAGGGCTGCGCCGTCTACCATGTCTCCACATTTCCTCCAGTGCACATGTGGAGAGAGACAAAAGCCACAGAGCAGAGGTGTCGAGCGTCTCGCTGCAGGCTCACTTCACGCAACACAAAGGAAAGACAGAGACGCTTTCATTCTCCCTCGGCTGCACCGATACCGTCTCCGCTCAGACACGGCAAACACCGGCTCCGGGCCGCGAAGAGAGATAAACGCATCGTGAAAGGCCTCGGCTTAACTGCTGTATTGTGTGCGTCTGCAACAGTTCAATAAACTCAGACTGACCTTTGACCTGTGAGGAAAACTGAGCGGTGTGTCTGGCCTCAAACAGCTGCAGCTCCTTGTTCAAGTCAAACAGAGTCAGGTCGATGTTCCAGGAACGCAGACCTGTTTTGATTAAGAGATGAAGGGAGAAAACATCAAATATTAGCATTTTTGTTCGAATAACACAATGCTATACCATTTATTTTCCATCTGGGATTGATAAAGTATTTCTATTTTTCGTCATCTGACAGTGTAAACTACTGTTTCTGTGTAAAAATCTGGAGAAATATGGAATAACTATATATTGAGAATCTATTACCATGTCATCAGAAGCACATACTGAGCAATTTCCTGCCTAAAAATCCCTTGAATCAGAAAAAAGAAACTCAAACACCTCCATACAAATACGAAATCAAAGAACCATCTTCTCCAAAATGAAGTGACGGCATGAAATAAAAATTGCATTACATTACAGGATTTATCAGGATCTGTAGTCAGGCTTATATTTGCAAAACACTTTGAATAATGAAAAACATTTTGTTTATCATGATATCAAAATTTACAGAAATCCAGAGATGACTGTAAGAGCACTTTGGAGCTCTGTGTGAGGTAGCAGAACTGCAAACATTTCTTTTCAATCATTTTTACTTTTGCCAGTCAACATTTTCATGGAAAAAAATGTTTGAGGGATTTTTCTTTTTTTTTTTTTTTTTTTTTTTTAATTTGAAATAATTGCCATCAGGGTGGTGGAACTTCAGAGCTGGAAAAAGTGCTCACATTCACATTCTAAGTGGAAGTACAGACACATGGGAAAAATAATCTGGTAAAAGTTGTAATTTTACTTTTTTTATATAAGAAAAAGTAACACATTACAGGCTCTGAAATGTAATAAAGGGAAAAAAGTTTTCATATTGGGCCACTAGTGTGTGCTGTTGGTTGTTTTTGTTTTGTAACCACATGTACAGATATTCAAATGAACAGAAGACCAAGTGGGATTGATATTAACTGTTACTCTCAGCCATAAAACTCTCAAGTCCCAGGAGAATATGGTCTGGGAGTCACGACACTCTGGAGGCCGTCATTGCGTTGGTTGATCTACTCATCTATGTGAATTGATGACGGCTGAGGTGTGCGTGTGCAGTCGCAGTGTTTCAAAAAACTTGCATTGTCTTTTTGTCAGAACGAGTTCTTCTCAACCCCATCCACTAAAATAGAAAAATGATAAAAGTTGCGTTGTCTGTGGCCCTGGGCGCCATTGTCATGTAGACAGAAACCCAAAACACAACAGAAGTTCTTGTTTTCACTTGAAAACATTGTGGAAATGGGACCTTGGAGACTCTGTGACAGTGTAAATATATCTGTAATCCCTCTAATGGGAGCCCACGCCTGATCTCATCATGTGGTGACGAGAAGAGTGAGGATGAATTCTGTGTTGTTGTTTTTGTGTATTCGAAGAAACTTTCACTTTTTGTCAAGATATTCATACCAGATGATTTGTTTGCATTTATCTTCAAAAACATATGAAAAATAAATTATTCAATTATCATCATTGCAAATGTTGTCAGTTTTGGGGGGCCCAAAGTGCCTCTTGCCCCCAGAATGTCTACAAACACCCCTGCTTGGTTTATAGTTCCATTTGAGCAACACTGATTTCTATTATTCTGACCTTTGAAGGACTTTGACTACTGAAAAAGAAACATGGATTCAGCTATTACTGATGCATAACTTCATCATTCCAAAATAATCTTAAATGGATCACTCTTAAAACCAAGAGGTTCAGAATAAAATATTATTAGTGTCAACTGCTTTGATCCTTTCACTCTAACGCTGAATCGTCTTCATAGAGATTAGAACAAGTAAATATCCGCTTGTGATAATAATCAGAGTATGGAGTGATGATAAATATTCAAGAAGTACAGACAGCCTGAAAAAAATAATTGTACAAAAGTCTCACCTGCACTGTTCCAACATCTGATTTTAAAGTAAATCTCCAGTTGTGACAGAAAGTGAAATAGTACCTAAAAATGCGACACACTGTTACGTTGGACAAGCATGAAAAGAAAATCTGCTCAAACTGACTGTTGTTGACTTTTTGGAGGCATCGAGGTTCGTTGTTTTAACTTTAGGTCATTTTATTGGCTGCTCATAACTCCATATGTGAAGCGCACAGACATGCAGTTTAACTTATCAAAGAAAATGACTGGATGGAGTTTAATCCTTGAATGTGTCTTGACACTGATAGTGATCTAAAATTTAGTGATAATCGTGATTTTTCAGACTGAAAGACATGATAGGGTTAAGAATAGAGAGTTCGTGTAATAGTTGGGAAGGATATTAAACAGGAACATTTTAGAGAGGTCCACCAACCGTTCACAATGGAAACTGCTTTTATAGCTAGACTGAGGAGGATCAGAGCCCCTTTCCCCCTTTCCGATATTTCTACATTTGGAAGCAGCAGTAGTCTATAAAGAATGAACTAAGCAACATCAAAATGTTGTTAGTTATAGTATTTAACAATAATACACATTATTTAATATGGGACAAAATGAGCCATTGTGCATTATTAAAAAGCTATTGCTGATATGTTTTTATACATTTTCAGTGTGCTGCTTTGTCTTTGGACTCAGTTATTTATACTTTTCTTCAATGTAAGATAAGCAGGGAAATTGGTATCACTACAAGAGTGAATATGTGAAGGACTTCAAGTTCATATTTTGAAAATAGTACATGAAGTGCCCGTTTACTTTATTGCTGGAGGGTCAAAATCGCATAAGGTTGAAAATAGTTACAAGACTAAATGTGAAAACACATTGAAAACCTGTGAATTTACAGTGCTTTTGTTGGAAAATGTCTGAATTAAACAACAGGTCGACAGAAGCTGCTTCCAGCTGCAGTGGTGTTCCTAACCCACTTCCTCCCCGGCTGCTCCTCCGGCGCTCTTACCCTGAGTGATCTGATTCCTGGCGGCTTCCAGGTGATGGCTGGTGGAAATCTCCCCGATCACGATCAGCATGCTAGTTTTCTGTGCTGGAATGTGTCCTCCGGCGCGTTGCTGTCCGCGGTGTTCGAGGCGCTCCTCCACGTCTGCTCGCTGGTGCCGAGGCGGCCGCTGCGAAGGGGATTTCCATGGTAACAGTGCCACTAGTGGACGCTGAGCTCTTTCCATCTCCATGACAACTGCATCCGGAGTAAGCACCATGACTGTGCAGTATGAGGAGGTGGGAGGAGCCGCAGGCCTGACTCCAGGGAGGGTCAGTGTGTGATTGGATCTTATGCTATGTGGCTATTTGATGTCACGGTGTATAATTGGTCCAGAGGAAAAGAGGGATAAGAGAATTTATGTGACCATATTTTCATGAGAGACAGCAGAAGCATGCCGTCACTCCGGCTGGAGATGGTGGCTTATGTTTCTTTCATCAGATCATTTGTCTTTACTTTTAACAAAAGGTAAAATTATTTGAAGCACTGAAACAATGAGGAGGTATGCTGTTTATGAAGAACATGCACAGTTTTTTGTCTTTTATTCCACTCTACAATGTCTGAATTTCCCAAAATTACAGTGAAGCTAACGCCTGTGTACAATTCCACTCTGACAATGATTTTATTGACACTTGTTTGACAGCCCTGTATCTAATGTTGAAGGATACACATTATGTCAAAGATACCATTACAACATGACAACCGTAACTAACTCTAATCTGTTCTAGTTGTGCAAGTTACTGATGATAACTTTTAATTAGAGCTCCAGTTGTCAGAAGAAAGGTCGTTCCACTAGATACTTTACAAGTCAACTGGTTCCTTTAAACGTAATCATGTGTCACTTGTATTGAGTCTCTTTCAGACAGTATGGTTTATATCCACATACCGTATTATTACTGTGACACACTGGTTGAGCTTCCAGCTGTGTGAGTCAGATTTACCAACTGATTCAAGTCACATCGGTCAGGCGAGGAAGGTGCTTTTTAATCTGGACATTAGCTTTCTGAAACAAACTGAGAAAATTAAAAAAAAAATTCTACAAAACAGCTGAGACAAATTACTAACACAAAGACAACAGCGGACAGAACGTTTCGAGGGAAAGTAAACTTTTTTAAAACAGCTTATGCTTCAAAGTCTCTGTGGATGCAATCTTGCTACATCATCAATGTCCTTCACACAACTGGGCATCAATGGACTGTTGCTGTCCGGAGGACTGAGTTTGTTCAGGATTATCAGACGTAATGATTCAGTAAACAGGAGTTTAGTGAGACAATAACAGCCAGGGAAATTAAACATACTAATGATATCAATAAAAATCACCACCCCCCCCCCCCCCCCCCCCCCCCCCCCCCCCCCCCCCCCCCAACCCCCCCCCCCCATATTTTTGAGTTCACATGCTCGAAAGCATTTCTAAAACTGTCAGAGAGCAAATACGGCGAGCATTTCTGGGAGTGTTGAGTGTAATCACTGTCACTTACAGTATTCCTCATGCAGTGTTTGTAGTAAGCTCTACTTCCAGACAAGAAGGGGATGGAATAACAAGTCTGTGACACACAGAGCTTCTATTATATCAGTGTCTCTGCGAGTACCAGGCAATGTGCTTTGATTACTGAACTGACACGTCTTTGTTCCTTTCCTGAGCAAAACAGCGCTTCGTCTGTACAGAAAGTAACAGCGGCAACAAAAGGTTCACAGACACCGAGGAAAAACAGCTATTTTAAGTTTCACAAGACGTTTGAATACGCTCGCTCTCGACGATAAAGGTTGGAAGATGGAATTGTAACGACAACAAATGAGCCATTAGAGGCTCTCGGGGAATATGCTGGGTAATATTACAATACATACTATTTTCAATGTAAATGAATCCTACAAAAGACTTAAATCTGCAATAAAATTATCTTATATGTTCACTTGACTGAGATCTATGTGGTGTTGGGGAAACTTTACAAAACAATTCATATAGGCACATAGAAACTCCACATCAGGCACAAAAGACCCAGAAGAAGAAATACTTTCCGTTGATGAATAAATATCATATACCTTTGAGCATATACATTTTTTGAACAATAAAGAAAAAAAGACTGAAATATTGTTTTAAAAAGTTTAAAACTATCTGTTATCAGTTATCTGTCAGTAACGGCCAATAATGTAATAATGGTGTATAATGTAATAACTAACGATGATGTAATAATGTTGGTTGAATTGAATATAATAAAGACAATAATGGAATAGCTTGACAATAATGTGATAAACTAGTATATGATTTTTTTACAATCACAATTTAGAGCGCATGCAGTGTTTTATGAATGAATAATTTCAATAAGCCAAAAACAGAAAACCGGCAAAAATATATTTCATTTTCAAAAATGCAGATTCATTTATGTATCATTACATTATTTTCCTATAAACATGTTGAAAGTGTTTTAATGACACTTTCCTATTAGACTATTAGCAAGTCATTACGTCATGGACTTGGTTACATTGAAAAAGCCTGAAATGTTATTGACCATAATCACAGTTTTTAAATTTACAGCCCCTCTTCAAATATTCAGATCAGAGGCCATGGATTTGGTGCTGCAGCTGTCATGTGTTTTCACATTTCTTTGTTGAGTATCGACATCCTGATGATTTAACTCGTCAATAATCTCTCAGTGGTCAGCACTCCCACCTCACAGCAAGCAAGTCTCAGTTAGGCTCCAGGCCTGAGAGTTTTCACCGTGGAGTTTGCATGTTTCATGCATTTTATTTTGCCTTAGCCTTCATAGCAGCTATTTTTCAAAAAGCTGCAGGATAAATGGAGCGTGCCCCGCACTGCAGATATTAGAGCACATTGGGCAGTCTTCCAAACCTGAGCTCTGGGGAGGAAGCAGACAGGATGAAGATGTTTGGAGATTTTTTGTCTTAACCTCTGGTAGAGAGGAAGCATTGTCAGTAAACAGCTGGTGCAAAGCACCTGAGGTGATAAACCCTGTTTTCTATTGTCTATAACTGGTTGTTGCAAGGCTGCTGGTTAAAACTTATTCTGTTGACCAGGTTGAAATTCTCATCATGACTAAATATATATATATATATATATATATATATATATATATATATATATATATATATATATATATATATATATATATATATATATATATATATATAAAGTGAAATAAACTTGTTAATGTGATTTGATGTTGCCAGTTAAAAGAGTATCATCATGTGCACTGGAAAATGTGTTTGAAATGATCTGCATGCCTTTCAGTGGAACCGGAATCTCTATATCAGCAGCACCTTGATTGCCTTAAGTCCAGACAAAAGTTAAATTCATTCATGCAATAATGCAAGAAATGCAACAAATAATTGTTTTGTTCTATCTGCTTTCATGAGCTAAACACGACTTAAAATTTGTATTTTTGTTTTGGATTTAAAGAGAGGTACAGATGTGACATTCTTAGTTGCTTGTTTTTTGCAGCTTTTGAATAACTGACATGAAAAGTTTTAATGGTCCTTAAAGGTCAGTGATGGATCACTGTGAGGTCCCTATTGCAACAACACATCATCAGTAGGGTAAAACTAACCTGTCTTACGACGGTCTAAACAGATGCTCCTCTGGATGATGAGTGTTACCAGCAGTGAGTCAGCAGCCCAGCACCAGGCTCTGTCTACAGGCTGCTTACACTGCCCTCTGCTGGGGACAAAGGGAACTAGAAGAGCAGATTGCTTTTCCCCTTTTGTGCATTTGTGGGATTTGAAAAACAAATATCAATCAAAAAATTCTATCGTTTTAAGATATTTTGATGCAATTCATGGAAAAAAAAATACAAGTTCAGCGTGAAGGTTTTCATCAATAAGGTTACAAAGTCATGAATGGGAAACGGTTTTAGATAAATTAGTGACAAGGAGAAAAGTCCTGAAAAATAAACAGGAAAATATCTAATAATGCGTGCTGCAGTAGCTGTATCTGATAAAACTAAACATATATACAAACACTTATTAAAATAGTCTGATTTGTGCATTTTAATCATGTTGAAATGTTGAAATGTCAATTCAAAAGAATGGGATTAGGAGCTGTATCTTTGTGTAAGTTCACGTGAAAAACTCATGTTCCAATGATGATACATCTATGATTGATGAGGGGATAGATAGATAGATAGATAGATAGATAGATAGATAGATAGATAGATAGATAGATAGATAAATGTCAGGTGAATCTTTTCTACTCATACATGCATGAAGACATTATTTGTTGTTCATTCAGTTACAGTGGTTTCCAGCCTTGTTTCTTGTAAGAAAGGCTGTGGACCCTCTGATTTGCATTGAAGCCAAACACTGGCAGTCTGTGGCAGATCAACCTATGGGCACTGATGGGCTCCCTTCCTGATCTAGGATCAAGAGAATGTCTGTATTATTTTCTTTGATATGTCCAAATGTAATTTTAATAAACTCAAAACGTGTTTTGAGATCTCTTCTGTCCCCCAGGAGGGCCCCAGACCCTAGGTTGGGAACCGAAGAATTCACTTACTGTGTCAGTAATACATGTTAAGAGAAATTACTGCAATTAATATTTTTACCTAATTAATCTACTCCTTATGATAAAATCTTTGCCATACATAAGCTATCTTTATCTGTACTGTTCTGCAGTTTGCACATCATTAGATAATAAAGACTCGTTCTCATTTTCTGGAAAAATCGTGAAAAGTGCACAATGTGATTTTTTTTTTTTTTTTTTTGTAATCCTGCAAGTGAATCACCGCGTCTCACAGCCACAGCATTGTGTCTACATTTTAAAATGCCTTTGCATCTTTACGTGCCATGCGTGTGTGTATCACACACCCCGACTCTCAGCAAAACAGAGGCAGGGAAGCAGTGCGCGATGTTGGACGCGTTATTATTGCAACCAACGGGGCAGTGAAACAAATTGGGAAGCCCGACAGCAGACGTTTAGACCCCGACGAGGTAAGGCTCTTTCTTTCTTTCTTCTTCTTCTTCTTCTTCTTGTTTTTTCTTCTCCCTCCTTGCAGGGGAATAAACCCGATGAGAAAGCATTCTCCGGAGCGTCCAGGGCGCGTTTCCAGCCGTCTGGCGGCTCCGGCGGAGCTGCTCCAGTCACATTAGACATTTTGGGCAGTGGCTGCGCATTTCTCAGTGTGGGTGTCAGCCCGACCTGCAGAAATGACGACGTAACGCTGAACTTTGCGGTGCCGGTCGGTGTGAGGTTGGCAGGAGAGGCTGGAAGCCCGGCAGCAGCAGCAGCAGCAGCAGCAGCGTCGTGCGTCCAGACCGAGCGTGCACGTTCACCTGCGCTTCTTTCTCTTCCTGCCGGCGAGACGCCGGCTATTGAGCACAGGCTGGTGTTCATTATCGCATTATCGCCAGCCAGGATGTCTCCTCCATAGTGTTTCCATATTGAAATGCCGGTCAGTGTCCATGCTGCTGGCTTCCTGTAAACCAGAGCTGTGGTCGGGCCCGCTGCTTTTGTCTGGCAGAGGATTCCTCCAGCTGATGGCTCTCTGATCAGAGATCACCTTGATGGTGCTGCTTGTAGTTGGTGCTCAGTGTGTTGAAGTGACCTGATTCTCGTTGCTTTTAAACTGTGTGTCAGGATTCCTACACTAAAGCACCTCTCTGCAGCCCTGCTCAGGTCATTTGTCATGGCCTTTCATGCCTTTTTTAAAATGTCTTTTTTTTTTTTTTTTTTTTTTAATACAGAGGCTTCTTTATTTCTGAACAAGGTGGTGCAAAGGTGAGGACCCCTAACCTTCAGCCGGATGTGGTTTTCTGTTTCAGTGTGACTTGGTTCAACCAGGCTTTTCAGTCATCTTTAAAGGCTCACCTTCCCCAGCAGCTGCAATCAGTCAGATTGGGTGGTGCTTTGTATTTTTCCTGGCAAATGAACCTCTGTGATCTATATTAGCTTAGACTGCGGTATTAGAGGAAATGTGGCGTCTCCATGGAAACTGAGGCTGTCAAATGATGCCGAAGTCATGTAATATTTGAAAGGCCCTCTATTAGACTTCAAAACTGTGAGCACACTGCACAAGATTAAAAGCTCACCAGGAAATATGTCTCCATTTTCAATCCCTCAGAATCACCACATGTTCACAATAATTGCCAGGGATAAATAAATGTTATAAATTGTAACTTATCTGCAGATTATTTTAAAGAAAGAAGTGAATAAATCTGTGTCGCTCTCTTCGAAACCTACAGTCCACAAAATCATTTTTCACTGTTTTCTTTAGTCTTCATAAACTGCACACCTTCTTGAATAAGAGAAGTATTGGGGTAATAAAAGTGACATATTGTCTATGTAGACAAAGTCTTAGCAGAGGGAAATCGTGATGAAAAAAGCTAACCTATATTTCATTTTTATGGAGTCCCTGAAAGCCCCACAAGGACCTGTGAAGGTCTCTGAGATCCCTCTGTGGGACAAAATGGCCTACTTTCCTCTGTCCTATACAATTTATCATCACCCGCTGCAGATCCACAGCAACATGGGAAACTTTGAAGTATCCTCATAATCATGAATGTAAATATTAGTATATGAAGGAGTGGTTCATTCATTTGACCCAAACACAACAACAACAAAATGATTGAACACCATGATCATCCATCCACCTAATGATACTTTTGTTTATGACCAATATATTTATTTTTTATAGGTTTGAGGAAAATGAAGCCCATCTAATCTGTCATTGGGTGAAATGTAGTGGTACAGTCCAGACAGGTTAGTGGCACAAACAGGATGCAGGATCAACACAATAAAAACCCAAACAACCAACTCACAGACACCAGTTCAATGAGCAGAAAGCAGGTGTACCTTGAAACAGCCTTTGTAGACTGAAAAAGGAAAATGCACTCAGGGAAAACATCAGCCAAGGATCAGACTGTAACCCGTTAGCTGTCAGATTCACTGCGACTGTACTGTAATACTGCATCTTCTTCTTTATTTTCCATCTGTACCTTCCAGATGCCTCCATCTCAATCCTATCTCGTCTCCTTTACTGTCACATCAACCTTCCCCATGCTTCACTACATCTAGATATTCGCTGTGCTCTTCCTCTTCTCCTCGGACCTTGGAGCTCCATATTCCATCATTTGTCTATTTTAGTCATTATCTTTCCCCAGCACATGTCCAAACCATCTCAATCTGAAACCAACAAAACTAAAGTTTGTTTATTGACAAATCTGAATTATTCTCGTTGCTAAAAGCAAGTTATTCTATTCAACAGCAGTTATAATAAAGCCATGTTAATGTTACAAAACAATAACAAAAACAACAACACTCACATAGGCTGTGCTGAAAAGGTAAAACTGTTATAATATCAAGAAATGTCAGACAGAGCCAGAGTGCGAAGTGGTCGTCCAACCCCAACCTGACTCAGTTAAGGGATAACAAATAAAGAAAAAAAAAACTTTCAGGAGAGTAACAATAGAGGGCATAGACAAGACAATACTGACTGAGAGACTCAAAGCTAAAGATGAAATATAAAAAAATGAACAGATTGAAAAGGATAACATCAGAGAGCTCAATGTGTAAAGAACGTTACCGCTGCAGATTAAACCTAAAGCAGAACCGAAAGAGTCACCAGAACCAGTTCAATCAGCTACATTATAATGACTCTATTTTTTTTGTTAGTTCATCTATTTCCCTAGGGAAATGATTTCTTTCAATGTAGTCCATCCTATTATATTCACCTTTACGCATTCTGCAGGGAGTAGTGGGCTGCTGTCATGTAACACCAAGGGAATTGCTTGGGATCAAGGGCCTTGCTCACCCACAGGGTCAGCAGTGGGATTCAAACCTACCAGCCTCTGAAAACAAGCCTGCTTCTCAAACCTTCAGGCCACTGCATACTCTGAGGCTCAGAGTATGCTCAGAGTCTGAGCATAGAGATTGTAAATTTTTAAAGCTAAAGTTAAAAGCAACTGTGAATACAGGTTATGTGTGACTCAAGAAATACATGAAAAGGGGAAAAAAGGGGAGTTTTTCCTTTCCATGGTCGCTTATACTTGCTCATGTGGAGCTGTTGAGTTTTCTCTGTAAAATTGTCTAGAAATGACTGTTGGCTATGTTGTAATTGGCACTTTATAAATAAAGCTGAATTGAATTGAATTGAAAACAATCAATATCAAAACACTTAAAAAAAACTTTGAAACCCCAATAGGTTACCTACACTGTACCTATAAAACATATGCTAGCATTTGGGTTTGAATATACACCCAGAACACCAAGAAAGTCGTGTTTACTGTACTCTATTATCAATTACACTCAAAAATACACATGATAACAAAGGACAGTTATAATAATGTATTGGACATGGGAGTCACATGGACTGTACTACTACTTGAATAAACTGATCCAACAAAAAACATAAATTGATAAATTGCATTCAACCATTTTTCTGAGTATGGAAAGACAGCATAGTTTATTTGCTGACTACTAATTACTCCTGTATTTCTAAAATGTCCTGCAACCATCAAACTAATCAGCGCTCTTCTGTGACGTCACGAACCGTCCGGACCAATGAAATCTAATCATGTGAGTTTTGCCGGGAGAAAGGGGGCGATCCGGAACTTTGTTGTGTTTTTAAACAAAGCAAGAAAGTGTCGTCAACACAAAATCGCCCCAGTGGAAGCTTCACAATGTCGCTCGGATGTCGGTAAACGCCAGCGTCCCCTGGTGTGCGATGAGCTTTCTCTGTAGCTTCTCCGCTGCGCTCCAGACCGCTTTTGATGTGACTGCTGGGCGGAGCGGCTCGTGCTAGTTTTGCTGCTAGGTGCTTTCCGCTAACAATAACCTGCCTTCGACTCACATGGCTGCCGTCCTCGTCTCCTCGCTGCTCGGCTAGACCGCAACAGTAGCCCGGCGTCTCCCGTCCTCGACCTGACCTCATGGATCCCGGTGGAAGTGACCTGGACTCCAGCCTGCCTCAGCCTGAAAACCCGTGCCTGATCGTGGAGGACTCCCAGCCGGACAGCGTCGCTTTGGAGGACGATCCCGAGAGCAGCTACCGAGCTCTGCTGGCTCGCCGCCTGTCCAGCCTGCAGCCCACCGCCCGCAGCCCGGTACTGGTAAGATCCAGGACTACTTGACCCGAATCGGTTCATGTCGAGTTTATTATTCGTGGAGCTGGGGAGACAGTGGAGTTGCATTGTGTGCAGGATGCAGAATCCAGCTGTTTCATGTGACCAGCTGTGGTCAGAGACATGCAGGTACAAGTCCTGCAGGCAAACAATGGAAATGAATGAAATCCACATGAAGTACCCATTTGAAGTACCCAAAGCATCTTTCTTTGGTATTATTCCATTATATTGTATGTAATAAATATAATGCACTGATAATGTTATTGTCATTATTAGTTAATAACAGATCTTTTATCCACATGGTGGATAAATTAGATGTGATCAACAGACTCTTGTTTTGTGATGGCGCTTGAAGCAATAAACCCACTGAGTTTGAGAAAATTGTTTTGTGCATCAATAGGGTGTTAGTATTGAAAAGTATCATCATTATTGAACAATTATTTTGCCACAGTTACAGTTTTTGTAAAATTACATTATTTATCACCAAGATATATGTTGAATAAGACTTTTTATCTTTATTTCACATTCAGGCCAGACAGTTTACAGTCCTAGTTCACAAAATCAGCATTGTTTTGTCTGATAAGTTTGTCATTACCTGTGTGTGTGGTCTCCTGATAGATGTGTGTCACGGTGGCCACAATTGAATATTTCTGCAACAGTGGAAAACAATACATAGTGACTTTGTTGTATGAAATAATTAAAAAAGTCACACTGTGCACACCACCATATATCTGAAATGTGAGAGGAAGTATAATAAAGATAATATTGCCTTGTAGTGTGACCTCATATTTATTAGAGTGCAGGTAGTATTTGAGAGCGAAACGTGACGCTGTGTTTTTGTAATAAAACCACCCACGCATGAAGGCAGGGAACAGTATGATAAAAACATTTAGACTCATTTAAACTGTCTATCCTCATTTTGCAGGCCCACTCAATATCGGCCATATGAAAGAAATGTGTCGTCATGTGACCCAGATGGTGTAGTAAATATAGACTTGGTTGGAAAAGCATGGATAAATTAAAAAAGCAGCAGAAACACTCTTCATACCCCATCGGTGCTGTTGTTGATCAGCTCACACACATGCAGAGAAACGTGTAGAAAGAGTTTTGTGACCTCAACATTACCCTCATGTGAGCAAAAAGCAGACACACAAAGGAAGTTTGCCATTTTTATTTGGGAGCTCAGTGCCATAACTCATTCCGTGTGAACTATGAACTTCTTAAGGACAACCTATTTTGAGCAGATTTTCTGTAAATATAACCTGGCAAAAGCCATATTCACATGTGCAGCAACGAATTGCTTCACAAGTCAATCTAGGATTTCACTCGGCAAATCAGTTCGGGGAAGGAGGGACTTGCTGTAGAACTCTTTGCATTCATTGGACGGAAGGACACAGTGCTCCCGCCTAACCATGTTTAGTTTCAGCCAATCACTGCAAAAAAAAAACCTCTTGCTGGTCGTTTTTCAAAAACGCAATAAGAGGATTCATCCAAAACAGATTTAATCGCTGTCGGGATATCCATTGTTTTCGCTAGCCATGCTAATATTATTAGCACTTCCTGCTTCCGTCAAAGCTTGATGTCCCGCCCTAAACGACGCGTGATTGGTCCGACCGAAAAAAAATCAGAGCGTGATTGGTCCGGCCGAAAAAAAGTCTGATCGAGCAGTACAAGCCCGAGCGGTACAAGATGGATTCTCGTGGTGTGTGAGAACAAATACCGCGAGAATTCAGCTTGCCGGCAAGGTTACTGTAAACATGCATTATACCCAAATGCCAAATCTTATTCCAATTCAGTCCAATCCATCTTTATTTGTAAAGCACTTTCAAAAACACTAAAGTCCTGTACAAATAAATGAGGTGCAAAAGTGCTCAGTTCACAATTCACACGATAAAATAAACACGGTTAAAACAAATTATAAAGAATATGAACATGACATGAGTAATGTAAAGGTCATTTCAGAGATTAGTAAATGCCATGAGCTCACATGGTGTCAAAGAGAACAGGTAGGTTTCAAAAACAGCTTTAGATGACAGATGAGGTTTGACCGAAGTTTGGCAGTTGTTAGAGAGCTGACGTGTAAAGTGACAAGTGACACAGATGGAACAACCACACACAGTGTTTTCATGAGGCAGACGGCAGGCTGCACGGCCCTGCGCCTTCTTAGCTTATTGTCCACAGAGCTTATCGCCTACATTCTGGGTCTGGGGGGACGGTCATCAAGGGGTTAAAAATAGCGTTGTGAGAATCGTGCAGTAACAAAAATAAACACAAGCCAAGGCCCAGATTACAGTGATCAACTGTTTTTGGTTCAGAAAAGATTGCAGAAACGCTAAAAGCACAATATGTGGAAAAATAAGGAAAAACAATAAAACATAAAAGAGCAATTTCAGTGTGCGCTTGACATCTGCCCCGAAGCATTTCAATGGGATGTTCCAGTCACAGGCTCGGCGGGATGAAGTGCAGATTTTGCAAGATGAAATCAATTAGTTGCAAATCAAAAGAGCGAAAAAATTTAAATTGCCAGAGCAGTTTCTGTTGTGATGCTGAAGGCTCTCATCCAATATCAGAGTTGCAAATTCCAAAACGGGTACAAATTCGGAATGTTAATTCGCTCGGCCCTGGTACATTTTCTACATCCAGCTGATTTGTCCACAGCCACAGATCTGAGAGAGGAGAATTAAACATTACCAATTGTAAACAGTCTGCTTTATTTTTTTTACCCCATATGCTCATCTCTCTACAGAAAGAGATTCTTTGTGAGTTTCCTGACTTTCTCGTTCTTCTCCAGGAGCTGATATCCTCCCCGTTAGGAAGCAGAAGCTCTCAGACCGACAGCCAGTCTGACAACAACAACCAAGCTGAACCTGGTCAGAGATTTCCCCAATGCACTTTGTCTTATTTGAAGAGAAACGATCTAAACACGCTTTCCTTCTCTCTGTTTAGAAATTCTCACATCCGCCAACCCAACATCAGCGTCCCAGGAGCAGAGTCAAGTCATAACCCTCTGCCCTCTGCCCAACAGGAAGAAGTAAGTTTGCAGTTTGTGTTTCAGCACTTTGGTGATTTCTGGAGCGAGGTCGTAAATGTGTGTCTTTGCCTGATTTTCCAGGTGTTTGCTAGAAGACGCTGAAATGGAGTCTGGAGCTGATTCTACAACACACTGCGTTCAGTCTGATGGTAAGTTCCCTGAAGCAAAGACTGAAGCTGACAGAATCAAGACGAAGAGGAGACAACAAATAAAATGTCACAATAAGCAGTCGAATAGAAAACGTTTAAATATTTTTGAAATGTTGAACAAAATCTCTTGATACAAAGGTGCACAAAATTGAATTTCTATTAAAGTAAAAACCAATTTTCAATCTGTTGTCATGTCAGGATCAAAATAAATCACTATATTATAACAGAAAATATCACAAACTGTCAAACATTCAAGCAACCATTTAATAATAGTAACACAATCATTTTTTGAATAATTAAATTAAATAAAAAAAATAAAGCCACATTGAAGTAATTCTTCATGTGAGCTGTAGGTGGCAGTGATGAGTCTTGGTTTATCAGGATTTCAAGTTAATTACCAGTAATGATGCCACGAATTTCACCTCTTGTCATGTTTTCTGTTATTGTGCCGATCCGGCACCCTGCCAGTGTAAAAGGTGGCTCCCAACTTCGAGAAGATTAGTTTTCCCTGCAGCTTCACTGAGGTTACAAATGTGACCTTTGAATGTGAATTGTTTTACACACACACACACACACACACACACACACACACACACACACACACACACACACACACACACACACACACAAACAGTGTGTACTCAGAAGCTAAAACATAAGGACGAGGTGTGTCTCTGTCCTCTTCAGGTCACACCTCATTAAAATCTGCTTCATCATTCACATTTGCGCTGAGTCATGTCGCGGCTTTGGTTCCAGCCACAGGAGGTGAAACGGGGATTTACACAGCAGAACTCGAAGCCTCATAAAGCCGCCCATAAAAACTGCGTGATTGAGTCATATCATGAGATTAGCTCTGTATCACAGTCGGAGACAGCATCGACGTGCTTTTATCACAAATCCCCAAATAGTGTTAAAATGACTTAAATTTATTTTGGCAAATGTGCTAAAAAGACATATTTGAATTTTTTTTGACATTTTGTAATCCACAGCAGCGACTATGTTTGTCTTCAAGGTGACTTTAAGATTGGAATATTTTAAAAGTACTTTCAAACCCCTGTGTACTAGTTCCTCACCAACTAATTCAGATTTTTTTGTGGACAGTCTTATTATGTGTAGTGTCAGTAGTATACCAGAGGGTATATTGTCACGAAGTCTATCATTATTTCACTTATTTTGCTTACAGAAGGGATTTAATATGAATAAGCCCTTAAAAGTCATTGAAATACCCAAAATGTGTGTCGCCTAACACGTAATGGGTTGTTTTATGTGATATACATGTATTTACACTCTTCTACAAAACATTTCCAGTCTGTCTGAATCCAGTGTTATTCAATGAATGACTGTTAAGATCTCATAGAGTGTGTGTTTACATCACTGTACACATCTGAGTGTCTCTTTTTTCATTGTTGCACTGCCCCACACTTATCTGCTCAGGGTAGTGTGTATTTTTATTTTTTTTTAAAGAGGGTGTGTGTATCTTTGTGTGTGTTTCAGGAGGATCTTCTCAGTTTGGCTTCCTGATGCTCTCTCAGAGTCAGGACCTGCGCGACGAAGAGCTGAACAGTCAGGACGGAGACATCGTGCCTCAGTCAGACAGCGAGAGATGCAGCAAATCAGGTACTGAGGATTTTATTTATAGAAACTCTGTATTTTTTTTTCCCCCTTCATGCATTACGTTGTCATTTTCTGATCTAATTTGAAGTGCAGCAGAGATTTCTGGCTCGCCGTGCTCTGAGAAGCTCCAGGTGAAATGCACAGTATGCTGAGGAATTTAAACCCTGACTCCAGCAGCTGAAGTGTGACAGTTGAATCTGACCCTTCTTCTTTAGTTAGAGCCCGATCAGAGGCTTCGCAGTGGCGTCTAATGCTTTGAAGAGTCAATCTGATGTCTCTCCATCTCCAGCAGAGCAGAACGTCAGCTCAAGAACTTCAGAGAGTCAGGACAACAAAGCAGTGAGGTACAGCTCCACCTCCAGCCTGCACATGCTGCAGATGGTACCCTGTGGTCGTCTGACGTCTGGACGTGTTCCCCTGCAGGTCGGAGGTCAGCTCCAGCAGCTCGTCGGACTGTTTGGGTCCGTCGGCCCGGCAGATGAACATCCACACGCTGCTGCACTCGCAGAACCTGCAGGCCTCCGGAGAGCAGGACCGGCCGGACTGTGAGATCCTGTCGTCGCAGCAGGACCTGTTCGACAACGACAAGTCAGGTCTGGATTCCGTTCACACATCCGCACACGCTTCAGATCCGTCGTTCTGTGATGCTGCTGCAAGCTGTAGAGAGTTCGTTTTTGCTTTTTTATTTTTTCAGCAAAGAAACAGAAGAACCTGACTGATCTCAGCTGTTTAGTTTTAGCTTTTTTTGACTTTGGGAGTAAAGAAGTGTACTCTGGAAATTTCCAAATGCTTAGGAGGAACATGCAAACTCCATCCAGAAAGGCCCAACCCAGACTCCTCACTATATTTCTCATTTAAGGAAACAAATAAAACCTTGACTACAGTGAAGCTAAATGTCTGCAGGTCAATTTTCATATTTCAATGTGAAACCACCGCCTTCAGGATGAAATCACTTGACTTGAATGAACAATCCTCCATTGCTGCTCTCAGGCACTGCGGTGGACAGCACCGTGTGTGAGCCGGAGCAGCCGGGCCACCCCACCTCCACCCCCGCCCACACCCTGCGGCTGCTGCACCTGTCCGGCCAGGGAACGCTGGTGCAGGAGAGTCTATCCCAGTGAGTCACGGCCCGCCTTCACCCCTCCGACCCCAGGAAATCTCCCAATATTCAGCTCCGTTTACTCCTTCTCCCCCCTCCAGGAGCTCCGTGGACTACATCGCCCCCACCCAAGACAACTTAAGCCCGACTCCGATCATTATTCCCAGCTCGCCAACAGGACCAGAGAACGGTAAACGATCAAGTGATTCAGTGATTCATCTCCAATCAGAGGGGGGTTGAGCTTCAGTGTTTCTGCTTTTTCAGGTGCTGATGAACCGATGGACACTTCCCTTCCTCCAGACGACAGAGTGGCAGACAGAGACGAGCCGATGGAGACCGAATCCACTTCAAAGCCACATCCGTCCGTCTCAACGCCGATATCCCAGAATTCTCCGGGTTATATGTTAGAGCGTCCGCTTTCCATCCCCTCCCAGCCACAGTTCTCTCATGTAAGTGCTCTGAAAAGCAATATTTAGGTATGAGTTCTGCAGGTTTGACCCCTTTCTGTATCAAAAAAAATGCCTGATTCAGACATGCTGGAGAAATTACACCGTTGCTACAGATTCAGGATGTTAGTTTACTTCCCATTCAGACAAAATGACCCCAACATTTGTTTATCTACCTTACATCAATTTTTTCCATGTGTTTTTTTTTTTCTAGAGTTTTTTTAATTTAATGTAAGACCTCCGATTTGCTGAACGTGTTTCTTCACCTCAGAAAGGAATAATTTAACCTGAATTTACGTCTCCAGATTGCATCAAACTTAATTTATTATCCTTTTTGGCAGGTTCCCATCAACACAATAAAAAATTAAAGCCGCGGGGGGGGGGGGGGGGGGGGGGGGGGGGGGTTGTTGCGCCCCTGCTGGCCAATGGTTATAAATGCATCAAAATGGTAATATAATGTTTTGCTTGTCTTCAGGCGTAGAATTTTACTGCACAGTTTGGTTGCTGTGGAAGAATGTTAATGTTTTAGGTCTATGGTAGGGGGCGCCATAGAGTTGAGTTGTATTAAACTTTATAATGCATTACATGAGGACCATTATGGCACATAGCTGACTGTAATCTGAGTGTTGTAGGACAATGCCTGAGCTCGTGAGGGGCTGTGGAAATAACAGGAAATGAAGACTTTTTTGACGGCGTGCTGTGAGGAGACCGAGCGACATATCAAAAAAAGCTGGCTGATTATTGAAAATCAATGTGTCTAGATGCAATGTGCTGAGTTTGGGCTCATTTGGAAGAAAGGAAGTAAGAGTTCAGTTCATTTGAAAAATCAAAAGTGAAATGGCGGCCAATTTTGTATCCAAGATGGCCGCCTTCCTGTTGGTCCCACAGATTTTGGCCAAGAGAGTTTTCTGTTTGTCCCCTCATGCTTACATGCAGCTAAAATTTGGGTTCAGGTCAATATCTGGGTTCCTGAAACAATTAGGAAAACCCCGTTTACACGCTTTAACAGACAGAGTTACCCCATTTACAAGTCAGCGCATTCAATCGGGATATCCCTTTCCAAACCACGGTGCACGTCATGCTGTTCTCAAAACAAAACAGCTCTGACCGGAGCGGCTTTGTGTTGCCAGATTGGGTGAGGTTTCCGCCAAAGCAAGCTTCATTTTTGAACACGTTGGATGGGTTGATTAAATGATTATGTGTTTATGACGTGTTTTTGTATCATACAAATACGGTTTTAACGTGCATTTTCAACCGAGATGAAGGTTTGGGCTGCTTACGGGTTCGATCGACAAATCTGGCAACCTCCTCCACTGGACTGCAGAGGCGGATGCTGCTGCGGTGATTCCGTTCTGTAGACGGAACGCAGACAGAACGGTTGTTCTGTTGTTCATGATTTTTCTGCAGGCCATACAAATCGCCGACTTTCAGAAGGAAGCATGTGCGATGTGCGCGCTCAGAATAACAGTTCGTATCGTGCGTTACGGAAGCGTCACACGGTCAAAAATGTGGTGAGTTTCGCGCCTACTCGTTGCTGGACTCAGAAGACCAAGATTCATTGCGAATGGGAGCATGCGCAGAAATAAAAACAATATCCCTTAACTCGTTATCTGTATACACGGCGGTACTTTGGAGTTTGAAAAGGAGTAACCCAGCGGTCTTTATCGGGTTTTACAAATCTCTAAAATTAGCTTTTCCGGGTTTTGGCGGGTGTTTACATGGCCACACGCTGTTGGTTTATTGCCAACATTCGAGTTTGAAAAGGGTTTGAAAAGGGTTATTGGCTGCATGTAAACGTACTGACTACTACTGGTGTGAATTTCGTGTTCCAACGTCAAAATATGCCCACTGTCTGGGCCATATTGGTCTGATTGTAGGTGGCGCTGTTGAGCCAGTGTTGATCTGTCACTGTGGAGTGTGGAGGTATACATTTTATCGAATTTTTCGCCGGGCCGGTCGCGTAGATACCAAAAAACCCCACATTCAGCTATGTTCAGGGGGTCAAAAATGCATTCTCGTGGGACAAAGAATAATACAGAAGAAACTGAGCAAGAACAATACCGTTCGCCGTTACACTACGTGTTACTGCGATGGCTAAATACAACTGCAAGTGTGTAACGAAATAGAATTAGCTTTAGTTCTAAGATAAATGGGAAGTTATCAGTTTTCTCTTCCAATCTTCTCTTTAGTTTCCTCTCACATTTCCTACGGTTTTTCTGTACAGTGATACCTCTTCCATCTTCACAGGCTACAAAACAAATACATCATCACTGTAGATACTTCTACTATATTTTTCACATAGTTCTAATTCACCAGACTGTGAGAATTTGCATCCAAACACACTCTTTTTACTCACCGTCATCTTAGTGGCCAAAGAGTCTCACCTAGTTGGTTGCAAAATGCTTTTAATTAGTGAAAAGAGTTGGTAAAACTTAACTTTTTTAGACTTTTGTTGCCCTTCTTTCCTTTTAGAAGTTGTTACTAACAGAGAATAAAAAAACATAAGATTTGTTTGTGTTATATTATGGATAAAATGTGTCCAAACATTTTGGGGACTTGGGTTTTGTACCCCCCTTTTTGGGAAAATAAACCCTCCTGGTTAAGTCCAGTTCAGGGTCGACTAACTTAGACTGTCCAGCCCCCAGCCCCCCCCCACGCTGACCCTCTGTAGGTTTGAGTTAGTGCTGTTAATTCCTCCAAAACTGGCTTGAAAGCAAAAGAAACAATCCCTCCTCAGTCTGCATTCTGCACTTGTCAAGTCCAGGCAATGGAGCAAACCCACGTAGAAAAATGCTGTGTTAAAGTGCTTCTGCATTTGTTTCCTCAGGACGTGTTTGTGCCCACGCAGAGCCAGGAGGCCTCCCAGCAGTCGGCTAAGAAGTCTGCGTCGTTGCCTTGTGAGACTCAGTCTCAGAAGCTGGAGCCAGCTTCCTTCTCTTTGCCTTTGCAGCTGTCCGTAAACACGGACGGCGGCGGCGAGCATGATCCGGCCCCGGAGGAGGTTGAGGAGGACAGCCAGGCCACGCAGATCGATGAGCTGGAGGAGCCGTCGGCCATCGATGCCAGCGACTCTGCGATTTCAAGCTGCGACAAGAAAGAGGAGCGTACCGCCGTCCCCCCGGAGCCGCCGGCTGCCGCCGAATCACCGAAGCGCTGCAGCGAAGCGTCCAGTCTGTCCCAGAAATCTGACACAGTGACTTCTCTGAATGTACAAAATGTGAATGTAAAAGCGGCGTCCTGCTCTCAGCCGAAGCTCGACTCCTTCGATCTGACCGCGAACAGCTGTGTGCAGGAGACCCCCCGTGACCCCAGTGACCTTTCGCCGCGCAGCTTCCCTTCCCAGTCCAAACTCTCCCAGTCATCGGCGGTCGACGTAGTGAAGAGTTCTCTTGACTCGAGAGGAGAAATGATGAAAAATCCGTCTTCTGTGGAATCACTGTCACAGCAGCGCGGTGCTGCTAGTAACACTCAGTCGCAGAAACTGGGTGAGGAGGAGGAGGAGGAGGAGGTGGTGATGGAGGAAGTTCTAGAGGAGGAGCAGAACACTACTGTAGCCTCAGGAATGGCCTTGGTAATCTCCGAGAGCCAGCTGCTGTCTCCTGAGCCCATGGAGGAGGTGGAGGTGGAGGAGGAGCAGCCGGTGGAGGCGGAGGAGGAGGACGGCAGCGTCATCATCGTAACCGACAGCGAGCGGGACTCTCAGGTTTACCTGAAAGACACGACGCCGCTGTCAAAGACTAACGGCTCCCAACCCATCGCAGACAAAACGTCGGCATCCACCAACGGCCACCAGCCGCAGGAGAAAGAGGCGGAGGCTCCGGAGAGGCCGTCTCAGACTGAAAAGGCAGGAGACGAAGCAGACGGCCTCAAAGACAAGAGTCTGAGTGACAGCTCAGGAGGTGAGCACTCACAAAATACAATAACTGCAAGTTATTATGTTATTTTTGTGCCATTACCGTATTTATGCAAACTGAGAAAAAAAAAAAAGGTTCAATTTAAAGCAGGCCAGGTGCGAAGATAGATTCAAGAGAGAAATCTCACCAAGAAGAACAGAACTAACAACCAAAGTAGAAAACATGAAAGTTACAGAAACACAGGTTGGAATTAATCAGAGCAGAGTTATGACCTTAAAACAGAAAAAAAATGCTTTCATGAATCGGTTTCAGTCATTCTCTGCATCCAACTCATGTTTTCCTTCTGCAGATATTTCCTTCCACTTCACGCTGCCTAAAGAAGGCGAGCTGATCGGCCCCGTTGTCGGAGCGACGCCTCCCCTCATCAGCCAGCTGAAGCAGACCCTGAGACACAGACACAGCACTCCCATCGGTGGGGCTTCCTGCTGCAGACTCGTCTGTTTGCACCATCGTCACCGATAACCCAGCGTCACAGTTTGCGTTCCGCTTGTTTCCCAGAGATCACCTCCTTTTCCGAAAAGTCGGGGACAGCGGGCGACGTCTCCACAGACGTAGTGATGGCTGCCGGCGACGTCGCGTCGGGGGAAAGCGTGGAAGACTCGGCCGACAAAGGAGACGGGAAGCTGAGTCTGCGGATGAAGCTGGTGACGCCGGTGGAGGAGGGCAGCTCGGAGCGCTTCAGCCTGCAGAGTAAGAGAGTTTCAGTACCGTATTTCATGCGTTCACACAGCCTGAAGAGGGCTTTCACCGACTTCAGGAGCGGCTAGGTGGCTTCAGTATTAAACTACACACTCCCATCATCCGCTTGTGTTTCTCTGCAGAGCCGACGCTCTCTGAGGAGGACGGATCAGTCACCAAGGTTACAACTCCTTCCACCATCGTAGCCAGGTAACTGACCCTGAGTTCTGTCTTCAAGCTTTTGATGCATATAAATCAGATTCCTTATACTTGTGCTTCTAATTCCTGCAGATGACTCAGAAGCTTCGGTTTGCATATATAACAACTGACTGAGCTCCTGTAAATCGTTTTCATGCTCTCTGCTTTTATGCTCTGCATATTCAGAGTAATCACATTTTAGATATGAAGAAAAAAACATCTCCGAGTGTTGTGTAGTATTTCAATATTGCTGTGATTCGTTAAAAAAACATTATTGCATATCACAAGTTCACCCGATGTATCCCTACATCTTTTTTTTTTAATTTGATAATTCAGTGTTATGAACATTTTTAAGAAATGTTTTTCATCCAACAGCTTCCAGCTCCTGCAGGGCTTCTGTCGCTCATTGAACTGTGGACTGAAAGTTTGTAAATGATTTGATGTTTCAGCAGCCCGTCGGTGTTCAGTCGGGTCCGACAGGCTCACCGTCAGCAGCAGCAGCAGCAGGAAGATGAGGAGGAGGAGGAGGAAGGCCGACCAGGAGAAAACTCCTCACATGTTCGGTAAACACACATGTTGTTGCAGCACGGAGGTCGAGTGTGGAGGTGGACCAGTCGCAGCAGAACTTTAAAGGTCGCTGTTGTTGAGTTTAGCGTGGCTCAGTTAGTGGAGCAGATCGTTTTCCAATCTAAACCTTCAAAACATTCAGAGGTGATTCCGCTGGTATTTCACTCAAACACAAGTTTGCCATCAGAGCTGGATGAAATGGTATTAAAGATGTATCCATCTTCAAAATGCCTTTATTTACCGTGGCTTTAATTTATTATATAAAACAAATTGTATGATATATAGTACATGTTTTCAATTTTCCAAGACAGTTGTACTTTTAGTCTCACTGCAGCTTCTCGTGAAGTTGAGCTGAGGAGAGACGAATAGATTTCTATGTTTATAAAGTATTTTATTAGACAGAAACAGGCCCTCCTGGTTTCCCCTCTGCGTGAGAGAGGAAGATCTACTTTTGGATGCTGGAGTTGATGTCTTTCGTTGGCTGTGAGTTGTTGCTTGTGTCCTTCTGCTTCCACTGGCACTCATGCTGCCAGTGGATAAACATTACAGACAAGGAAACTGAATTGTTTTAGGAAAATAAAGTCAACCATATTGTCTTTGGCTGGTCGTTGCCTTCCCCTGCAGCAGCAGAAGAAATCAGAACGTCTGATGGATCTGTACTTCAGGATCAGTTTCTCTTCCTTTGTTCCAGAGGGGAGCTGTTCGTCTCGCCGCTGAGGAGCTCTCAGACGTCCTCACTCGGATGCAACAGCCTTCCGAACAGCCAGTCGGAGCCTTTACAGCCCGAAGCACCGCAGGAGGCCGCCGTCCCCGCCGAGCCGTCTGGGGAGAGGCGAGGACCGCCTGAAGCTCCGGCGCCGCCGCCGTCCTCAAACAAGACGAACGTCAGGCAGAAGGCGGCTCTACCTCAGACCTTCGACAGCGTCGGCACCCCCACTCAGTCACGCAAGGTCTGTTGGTCATCTTATGAATGAACGGTCGCAGTATCACATTTCAGACCCGTAATGTAGAAAATGCTGACGATCTCTTCCTCTGTTCCTCAGCGGACAGTTTCCCAGCAGACCAGTTTCGATGCTGCGGGGCTTCGCTCTCCTGCTGGCAGGGTACGCACTCCGAGCTCTCGCCTTAAAAAGAAAAAGAAAAATACACTTCAGGAGAAACTTCATCCAGCAGACTTTGACTTTTTCTTTCTGTCAAAGGGTGAACCGGAGTCTCCGTCCTTCAGAAGAGCTCCCGTCCCGTCGCACCGCAGACATGTGCGAACCATCCAGGAAGTGCGGACCACCGTCACACGGATCATCACGGACGTGTACTATGAAGACGGAAAAGAGGTGGACCGCAAAGTCACGGAGGTAAATCTTCGTCTACCGAGATCCCGGCTGGAGATCCCGGATGCTTTCAGTGTTTCTTCTTCTGTTGGTCACAGTCAGTCAGTGATTTTTTTTTTTTTTTTTGTATGATGAGTCTGATTTGTGCCTTCAGGAGAACGAGGAGCCCGTGGTGGACTGCCACGTCCTGGACAGCGACATCTCGCCGTGCCGCACCGGCAGCTCCGTGACCTCCGGCGACCTGGCTGACATCAGCTCGCTGTCTTCAAAGGCGTCCAGCCTGCAGCACAGCTCCGGAGGGACCAGCAGCAGCACCGGCTTCAGCAGGCCGGACTTCATCATGCCGCCCAGCAGGGGGCCCAAATCCAGCAGGTAGGGCCGGGCTCTCCACGCCGCCGGGCCTCCGCTCGCCGCCGCTCTGTCTGCTGCGTCTCTGAGCACTTAGATGCATGAAGTTTCAGGTGTCGCTCTTCCTCACTTTCTTTGAGTCTCTAACACCCTGATTTCTGAGTGATTCACTGATCCCGGCTGGCTCCGGGCTCACGGTGGCGCGGGCGCCCGCCGGGGGTCACGGGAAGCCCCCGGCTCTGAGAGTGGCCCCTGACGGGCGCCCGTGTCACCTGACCGGCTCCGTCTGTCCCCTCTGTGTGTCCGCAGTCCCAGGAGGGGAGGTGGGCATCAACAGAGGGGTCACAGGGGTCACAGGGGCCACAGGGGCCACAGGGCGGGGTCAGTGTTCACAGTGAGCCGAGACTTCAGCACCCTGGGGTCCCGGGCCTTCGCCCCGCACTCCCCCAGAGGACGGTCTAGAAGGGGGCGACCCCCGTCTCGGTCCTCTCCGTCCAGGTGAGTCCTCCCTGAGGCTCACCACTTCTCTGAAATAACAGTTTCTTATTTCATCTTCTCTTCTAATCCTCCTGCAACTAATCCTTCTGCTCAGACCTGCTAACAGAAAACGTCCAGTCCCAATCACTTGCTGATGTTTGCTTTAATTAAAAAAATAATCGCTGAGATCCTCCCAGTATTGCTGTGTTCTTTCTATTGGTGTGGAAATGTAGGAAGTCGGTAAGCTGGAGATTTCAAATCCCTGGATTCAGATATTTAAAGCATTGAAAAGCTTTAGAAGTATCATCTGTCAGTTAATGTGATATAGTTAAATCACAACACCTTATTAGAATCATCAAATTTAATTTCAGTTCAGTTTAAAAGCTGAGTTTTTTTCAGTAAATGTGGCTTTGTTCTAATTTCATCTGCAAAGTATCAGAATTGTGACCTGTCATCTAAATCATTTCATTTTTCTTTTGAAACAAACAATTCTTATGTGCAAATTTAAGCAAATGTACAAAAGCAGCTCAGTGTAACGTTGGAGCCTAATGACATTTTCTCCACTATTAACCAGCAACTAAAGGAACAAGTAATCATTCCTTTCAGAAATCCCAAAAAGTATTAAGGTAAAATCTTTTAGAGAGAAGACATTTTCGTTGAAACGCATGTATTGCAGAGTAAACAGTTTAGTTATAAAACTCCACTCTGAGATACTTCAGTATTTTTAGAGGAATGGAAGCATTGCTAATATTCCATCTACAAAAATCTAAATACACTTTAGTGTGAGGTTGCTTCCTGAAACTGTAAATCGAACTTGTTTTAACAGACTCTGTATGGTCAGTGTTTCACGTCGCCTGTGGCTTGAACGGACTCTGTTTCCCCCTGTAGAGGCGGCGGCGGCTCGCTGCAGAGGCTCGGCGCTCACGGCCACCACCCCCACTCCTCGTCCGACGACGAAGCCTTCCACCGCATGCTCCCGCCGCGCCTCCCCGTCAGCCCCACCGACCCCGAGCTCGCCAACCACTCGGACTCTCTCAGGTCGTCGCCCGAGGAGGCCAGCTCGGCCGGCAGCAGCTTCGTGGGCCTGCGGGTGGTGGCCAAGTGGTCGTCCAACGGCTACTTCTACTCGGGCCGCATCATCAGCGACGCCGGCGAGGGCCAGTTCCGCCTGCGCTTCGACGACGGCTACGAGTGCGAGGTGGCGGGGAAGGACATCCTGCTGTGCGACCCCATCCCGGTGGAGACGGAGGTCACGGCCCTGCTGGAGGACGAGTACTTCAGCATCGGTGAGGAAGGCCTCCGAGTCCCTTCGTCCGTTCATCTGGAGCAGTGGAGTCGACGCCAGGAGGGCGATTTTCGAGTGAGAAGCGTTTTTGTGCGCAGGTGTTGTGAAGGGCCACAAGATGGAGGGCCAGGATCTGTTCTACAGCGTGGAGCGGGACGGCCAGACCCAGTGGTACAACCGGACCTCCGTCATCCTGTCGCTGGAGCAGGGGAACAAGCTGAGGGAGCAGCACAGCCTGGGGCCCTACGAGCCCTCCACCCCCCTGGCCAAGGCGTCCGACATCAGCCTGGGTAGGAACGCCCAGAACCGGAGGGGAGGAGTCCAGATGCTTCTTCTCAAATTTCCTGACCGAAGCCGTTTTTTTCTTTCCTCAGACAACTTAGTGGAGGGGAAAAGAAGACGCAGAGGGAACCCCGGAGGACAGGCCACCCCCAACCGCCCCTCCTCCGGCAGCCCCCGGACCCCCGGCCCCTCCGGGAAGAGGAAGCTGATGTCCTCCGACAGCAGTCGCTCGCCGGCCAAGAGAGGCCGCAGGGGGGCGGGCGCCAGAGCGGGTATGTGGCCCCGCCCACCAGGACCGCCGCTCAGTGTGATCAGGGAGGGGGGGGAGGAGCCAGTGTCCACACAGCCACCAAGACTGAATCAGGAGGATTTTTAGAAACCTTTTATCAAGAATAACATTGAATCTGCTTTTTTAGATTGCACCATAATCTCTTTTTAAAGCTTTTTTTTTAGATTTTAAACCAGTTTCATGCTGTTTTTTAGATTTTAAGAGTCTTTTAATCCTGTCAAAATGAATAACGTGTGATTTTTGAGTATAACTGAGACATTAAGACCCCCACGTCGCCCACTCCCACCCTGCTGCTGTCTGCCGCCCGCTGCTGAGGCCGACTCGGTAATGAAGAGCTTGTTGTCAGCGTTAGCATGGTGTTGGTCCACAGGTGGAGGAACGTTGCATTTCACGGGTGGATTTTCTTTGAATATTGATGTAATCTTTTTTTTTTTTTTCTTTTCATCTTTGATATTTGAAAATTGATTTCAAGGAAAGCACACTAAATGTTTTCTCACTTAATTGATTGTAGATATTCTTGTCACATCGCTTCCACAAATTATTCTGCTCACTTTTGGGATTCGGGTTAATAAGTCTTGTCGCTCTTTCTCCATGTAACCCTTCTCCTTTGTTTTTTTCCTCGTGCCTGGCCTTGCACAGCTCAGCGGGTCGGTGCGTACAACACGTCGGGCAGCGGCAGCGACCTCCCGGTTCAGCCCGCCGACGTGGCCGAGACCCACGGCCCGCTGCCCCAGAACACCTCGCTCTTCATGGGCTTCGCCTTCATGCTGACGGCTTCGTCCGAGGTCGACCGGCTGACCAACAAGATCACGAGCGATGACGAGGAGGGTGAGGAAGATTAGAGAGGAGCCTGGCACCAAGCTCCCGATTCTGTTTTTAAAACCCTGAATTTACATTTAAGGTTGAAGTTGCTTCAGATTATTAAGCTGTCATCACACACTCAATGTGAAATACAGTTGCTCTGCAACATTTGTGGACAAATCAGACATTAATTGACCCGGAAATGACATTAATAAATCATCCAAACTGCATTTTCATGGCACCCTTTTTTTTAAATGTCCAACAGATTACGTGGAGACCGGTCCCTACAACAAGAGATACACGGAGTCCCAGCTGCAGGCAGGCGGAGGCTTCATCCTGCCAGACTTCAATGAAGAGCAGGTACAGATGAAAACGTCACTTCTGCAGAGCAAACTGGAGAACTGAACACTGACACGGTCTCTTCTCTCCTCTCCTCAGTGTAAGGCGGCGTACCAGAGCCTGCTCATTGCAGACCAGCACTGCCGGACCAGGAAGTACCTGCTGTGCGTGGCCAGCGGCGTGCCGTGCGTGTCCCACATTTGGGTCCGAGACTGCTGCAAAGAGAACAAGCTGCTCAACTACAGGAACTACCTGCTGCCCGCCGGCGTGGGGCCGGACGACGCCATCGTGGAGTGGTGAGATCCAGCGTTTTCGTTTTTCTCTTTTTGGAACACGGAGGCAAAGCGTCACCTCTTGGTTTCCCCGTCAGGCATCCTCGCTGCAGTCCGTTCAAGGCCATGAAGGTCCTGCTGGTGTTCGAGAAGCCGGCGGAGCTTTGGGCCCAGCTGATAACCATGGGCGGAGGGTCGTCCGTCCGACACAACCACACCGACAAAGACAGCTCAGGTACAGCGCGAACGCCACGACCTCTAAATGACTGAACAGATTTACACCAGAGAACATTATTTCTCTTTTTTGCACTGCTCGTTTCATGCCGCAAAAACACACCAGTACCATGTGTTTAATGTTTCCATCCATCTTTTCCTTCATTTTAATCAAGTACTTTAAATTTTCTTCGGCCTGGATTTGATAAAACATAGTTTCTTCCTCCATCCGTGCAGACATTCCTTCTGGGAAGTACGACCTGGTGGTGGCGGACGGCGGCTGTCCGCCGTCGGTCGAGCAGAACGCCACGTCGCAGAATGTCCCGCTGGTGTCTCCGGAGTGGCTCATCCAGAGTCTCATCTGCGGGGAGCGCCTGGACTTCAACAACAAGCCTCAGTATCGCCACAACTACTCCTCCTCCACCTCCTCTTCCTCATAATCGCGCTCCACGTGTGCAAAAAAGGAAAAAAAAAAAAAAAGGCCTTCGACCAAGTTTAATGTTGAGCATTAGTTCTGTTGCATGCCTCGGCTGTACATAACTTTCTGCTGTCTGTTTTTATGGAACAAATAAAATTGTGACCCTTGTTTCATTTTAATGGATTTTCAGTTTATTTTTTACACAGAAAATGTCAACAAACTTTAAATATTTACAGTAAGTACAAAGGGACAGTAGAATGTTCCCCCCTCATCTTTGTGGTATTTCAGTTTGCTGTTGAGTTGTGGGGTGTTTTTTGGGAAGATTTACGCTTCATTAAGTACTATTATTAGCAGATATTCAAATATGTTTTTTTGTCAACAAGCTTCATTGGAATAAGATGTGGAACGTCACTTTTTTGAAATCTGTTTGAGCGTGCTTGCTGAAGTGGGGGGCTGGCTCGACTGCAGTAATATTTTAAGCTCCACTTTTCATTCATCTCTGTTCTGAAGTAGTGACATAGTGTTCAGATGGTCAAATTCAATCAGCTAGACAATAATCCAGTAAAGGGGGGGGAACATGCTTAAGTTTAACAAGAAATAGACACAAACTGTATTTTGTCGAGGATGAAGCTTCTGGAAGTCGTCATTCGTCATGATCTTCTTAAACACTGAAAACAGAGACAGTTTTACTTAGAAGCTATTTCCAGGTCTTTCTGCAGCTGTTTCGTCAGTCAGCTAACTGAGCTTTCACGTTGCGCCTCACCTGCCCAGAGTGCCTCCAGCCTGTGTGTAGTATTTGTTGTAGTCGAGTCGCAGCAGCAGCTGAGCCAGGTCGGAGTTTATCTGGTGGTTTCTCACGCTGGAGAGGATTTTGAACAAGAGGGACGACTGACGTCTGAAGCCCTGAAACGTCACAGAGGAAGAGATTCCTTTAACACATGCAGTGGCTTTTAACCATTCAAAGAAAAAAAATGGTATGACATAAAACTGATCTTTCTCCTAAATGTTAATACATGTCTACCAGCCTCTACCTTGACGAGGATGTCCAGCTGGGCGGTTCCTCTCTCGTCCAGCGACGCCACGCTCTGACTGACCAGGGAGCAGAAGTTCTGGCACAGCTCCAGGATCTCGTTCAGACAGTGAAACACCTGAGGACAGATCGCCGTCACCAACAAGCTGCGTGTTTTCAGGGGGCGCGCTTCGGGATTGAGGGTGGTTCAGTGGTTCGTACCGGCTTCAGGAGGATGAAGGACTGAGCCAGCAGGTTGCTGAGGAAATGGTCGTGGGCCAGTCGGATGCTTTCAAAGTCTCTGGTGGAGTTGATCTGCTGAAGCAGCTGCGAGAACTGAGACTCCAGCACGTCCACCTGAAGGGACGAGCAATTACTAGTCACAAATGTTTCAAAGATTTATTCTTCTAAACTCTGAGGCTGAAAAACAAAGCGTGTCCACTCTGAACGCTGTGCTCTGTACCTGTAAGTAATACTGCAGATTGTCGATCAAAAACGCCATGTGGTTGCGGAGTCTCCACTTCACAGCGTCCGTCTGGCTGGACCTGAGGTGTTTCCTCTGCATCTGCAGGGCCCAGCAGTGCTGCAGCTGCGACTGAACGCACCGAACGCTCAGCAGGTACCTGAACACCACGTTGTACCTGCGTGAACGGAGAAAGAATGACCGGGTGAACCTCGACAAACTCACGGATGGACGCCGACTGCCAGGGGAATGGGCGTGCACTCACTTCTCCAGCACAGCAGGGGTGAAGAGGATGTGCAGCGGCCACTGGACCTTGTAGGTGAGGCCGAGCGCCGCCCATCCTGTGGGAGGAAGCTCACGAGGCGACGTGTCCTGTGGGGGGGTGGAGCCGTCTCTCTGGCCTAACGCCTCTGGGGGGGGGGGGCGACAAAACAACAAGTTGTACTTTGTTCCTGTCTAACTTGCTAACACAGTTTCAGAAATCGTTTCATTCGCTCATATTTAAGTATTTAGTAATCTGGTTTTAATAGAATCAGCTGCTTGAATTCCATGTTTTACTCCACGATGAATTAATACTCTCTTCTCTCACAGTCTTGATGTTTCCCTTTGAATTTTTTTCATCTTAAGTTTTGAAGTTTTATTTAAAATTACGGTATTGTTATTTTCTTCCCTTTGTCCTTAAAATTGTTTTCATATTCTGTTACGCAGTTTGAGTATGAGATGTGCTACATAATTCAAGATTATCATGATCATCATCATCATCATCATCAATAGTACTGCACTGGAACACATTAGTTTCTATCAATTTTTAACAAAGAATATTTTTTTAATGAATTTGTAATGGGAATATATATGCAGATTGCAGGTTTTCAGGAAAAACTACTTAATCAACTCATTCAGCAGCAACATTTACCATTGCAAAGCAATCACTTCAGACTCCATAAACCATTTGGACTTTATGCTTTTGAGCCTGGCAACTTGCTTCAATGATAAATTACATCCACTGTAATTACTCTTCTTCGGCGCATCACTTCTTCTCACATGCATACAGTATATCTATGTAAGTTTTTGCATCTCATCGCTCACGCTCTCTCTCTCTTCCCCTTTTTAATGATCTTTTAAGTGAGCTGCTATCTCTGGTGTGATTAAAAACAAACAAGCACATTAGTCTTGAATTTGATAGTATTATTGTCATTAAAATCTCCAAAACTGCTGTTAATTATTATTCTCTGTATATCAATGTATATATTTTCGTGGTATAAGAGAAGTTTGTTGTGACTTCCCTCAAATTTCTTTACAAAGTTAAAAGTATCTGCAGCCCAGTAAAAAAAAAAAAACACCAACACTTCCCTACTTGGTTCATAGTTCTATTCCAACTCTAAACCACTAGATGGCGCTCTAATCTAAGTTCATAAAACAGCTGTGGAAACTTCTATGCAAAAGAGCAGCCATCAAACTAAGTGTGGAGGCACTGCTTGTTTTTCCTCCTCGCTCAGTGTGAATGTTTGAGCACACCTTTGCTGTCTTTGCCCTGGTAGTCCACGGTGAGGTGCAGCAGCGGCAGCAGGTTGTCGTCGTCCAGTAAAACCTTGTGAGCAGCTTGCTGAAAGGCCACGTTTACGTCTGTGGAAAACAAATCATCACATGGGGTCAAACACATGGCTCTTTAAAGACAGAAGTCACTGCAACACTTTCTTTTAAACAGCTTCAAACAAGGAAACTATTAGAGAATTGACTGTTTGGAAGCTAAATGCAGCGCAGTGCGTATTAGTCCATCCTCAGTCTGTAAACATTTTTAAATTTCAGTATTTACCATGCTCAGTGACAGCAGTTGGCGGAGTCTTCAGCATGTGATGCGCGAGGTCAATAAAGACTTGGTAGAGCTCTCCACGGCCCAACAAGTAGAAGTCCTTAATGATCTGCACACAAACCTAAACAGTCAACAAATGTCCACTTCACACTGAAATCTGGTTCACAGACCGAGCACAAACCTTCAGCTGTTCCAGCAGATCCGACTCTTCCACCATCAGCGTCCACAGATGCTGTAAGTTTGGAAAAAGTGAGGATTTTATTTGGCAGACTGACTTCGTGGCCGTGTTTTGTTAAAAAAGGGGAAAGCATCGAGCTCACCTCTGCTACTGTGGTCCTCAACCGATCAATCAAGTTCTCAAAATCCACCAGACTGAAAAGAGGCTGCTGTTTGAGTCTGTGCAGCTCAGCAGCAAACAAATCCTCCTGATGCTTCAGTATGGAGCCTAAAAAAGACCAATCACAACTATGTCAGTGATCTTCACAACAAAATAACCATTTTTACTCAATTTATCAAGAGCCACCGGAGACAGGCAGCAGAGCCGCACACGGCAGAGCTCTGACCTCTATCAGCAGTACATTACCAGCTGTGGAGGGATTGTAGTTGTGGTTCTCAAACATCTGAACAGATTCCCCAACAAAGAGGATCTTCTCAGCCACTCGTATGGGGATGTAGGAGGGCAGCATCTCTGTTCGCAGGGAGAACTGCTGCAGAGAGGGAGCCAGCATGTTCTCCTCCTCGATGAGCCTCTGCGCAACACAACGACCAACATGCACCAGATTGAGACTCGTCTCCTGCCCGGCGTTGACCGTGATCCTGCCCGTCTGACTCTCACCAGATCCTGTAACTCTCGAAGCTGTTTTCCACTCAGACCTCCCAGCCCCAGATCCTCCTCCTCCTCCTCCTGGTTGGCAGCAGCTCCTCCTGCACTGGGACCCTGTTTCACAAAGAACTCCTCGCTTTGGTCCAGCAGCAATCCGTGCAGCATCCAGGCTGCGAGCTGCTTGTACATCACACCGTGACACGCTGCCAAAATCCTGAAGAAATTATTAGGATATAAAAGGGAGACAAAAAAAAAATCAGTTTTTCTGACGGGTTGAACCAGCACATTGCGGCATTTCTAGAAAACGCACAGAGTTATAGGACATTTATTGAAGGGACTATTGAAGAAAGTAACATTCTATAAAGAAGTTACAGCACAGCTTTACAATTCTACTACAATTCTACTACGAAAGAGTCGACTCTTGATGGGTTGCATTTAATGCCACTACAGTAATGTAAAAAATGACAAGTTAGCAGCATCACAAGAAACACCAGGAAAGACGTTAATTACAAAAAAGATCATAAAGAGGTTTTTTTGTGGTATCCTGATGTGTTGCAGAGCAGCTCACATTAACACTTCACCAGAAGAAGAAAAATAAACGATGGTTATAAAAATGATCCGTGAGCATTGTGCCAGTTACTGGAAATTTGTTTTTTAAGGGAACTATAGCGGTTACTGTCCGTAAAAATCTAACTAGTTACTCATAAAAGTAACTGTTGCATTATTTTGTTAGTTTCCACTGAAAAGCCATGTCTTTATAGTGTGTAGCTGTATTATTGTAGTGCTGTTGTGACATATAAGCTGAGCGATCACTAATTGACTCATTACACTGTTATGTGGAGGAAGATGCTCAGTCATCTGGAAGTAAGTGCTTCAAAAGAAAAAAAAAAACCTAGAGAACAGGAAGCAGCGACAAAACAACTGAGATAAAACTACCATCATGCAAATAGTAAGCCTGCAAGCTCCAGGCTAATCCTGACTTTATTTAAAATCAGACGTTTATGAATGATTCTGTCTGGGCGATTTCATTAGTGGAGGAATAATGAAATGCCCCTCCTTCGGCAAAATGTGAATTTCACTTAATAATAACAAAGAATCTCTTCACCGAAGGCACACCAGCAAAGAATGGTGAAGGTAAAGCTAATGTAGCCTCAGTGAGAAGGACAGAAAGAGAACAGCAGCTCTGCAGCTCCACAGACGTTTCTACAGCAAAAGTAACAAGTAGCTGAAAACCCCAATAGAAATTCAGTAACTGAAAATGAGTTGCTATTTATAGAATATGCATATTTTACAAATTATTGTAAGACGCAGTGTTGTTACAGGAACAGGACATGTTTTAACACATTCTCAGAAGATCGTTAGGATCAGGATGACTTTGAGTCCATGACAACAAAGTACAAGTACAACAAAGTACAAGTATTGTAAATCCCTCATCATAATATCTGACAAACAAGAGCCAGTTGACTTTGCATCTAGACATATGATGCTTTAACTCCAACATGAATTCATCAATTAAAACATAAACAGTGCTGACTTACTTTTCTAAAGCCATGCGTACAGGAGGAAGCCCCCCACAACTGTTCTTGTATACGGTCTCCAGGATCTGGCAGCCGTGGATCTAAAGCGACACAAACACTTTAGTTACTCTGGTTCTGACCACAATCTGCCAGGACTGCCTGATGCACATGAACAGCAACTGTTGGTTCAAAAAGGACAATTTATCTTTCTTTCTTTAAAGGTGTGGCTATTCTGGACAACCAATACTGCAGTTGATATCCAACTGTTTGACTTCCAGCACTTTTAAAGACTGCACTGCGCCGCCTGATTTGACAAGTAATCTAAACTCTTAAAAAATGACCTGAAGATACAACAATTCAATCAATTAATCACTGCAAATTTACATCCCAATAATAAACATGTATGGGACCACATAGTAGTTAATATTTAATCTAATAATCTACTGTAAATACTGGTGAGATTCTTAAATTAAAATCTGATGGACTACTCTGTCATTACAAGAGCTCAAAACAAAATAAATGCAAGATGATACAAGAAGGAGTATGAGTTAAACATGTAATGTTTCATATTGATTTTTCAGTTTTAACATTTCTTTCCATCTGAGAATTATGTGCAGCACTGCACACAAACATGAGCTTGTTTAACAAATAATCCTCACCTTTTGTGATTTTATAGTTTCCACCACCACCATCACAGAGGGAAACAGCAACTGGAACTTCATAAATAATATTAAAAACAGCAAAAGCGTGTTAGACAATGCCATTTTGTAACTGCAATCCTGAATGGATTATTTTCAGTTTATCTTTTTCTTTTCAACTGTTTACCTCATCCAGCTTGTAATTTGCATGTGAAATTGTCAGATGCGGATCTCCAAGGAACTGAAAGACAAACATGAAAGAAAGTCATGAAGCATCCTTTCACCTGCCTCTCAATACATTCTTTCTGGACGTGTCATGTTTTTAACCTCTTGTTCGAGGTCCAGCAGAGCTTGTCTGTAGGGCTGCAGAATGGAGTCCAGCCCCGTGCAGAAAGCACGCAGGTAAATCCCATGAAGTCCCGTCTGGCTGGGCTGGTTCATGTGATGCTCCTGCAGAGCACAGTGTGCATCGTGCTCTCGTCAAACGTATACACAGACTCAGCGTGCAGCTTGTGGGAAAGCCAAAATGAGAGATGCTATCTTTTCATCATGATCAAAAAAGCAAAAAATATGTTTCTGGACAGCTGCACACAGCTGCACACTTTATAAAGAGACAGCTTTTATTTTCATTGGGACAGCTTAATCCAAACATATGGCTGCAAATACCATTTATTAGCTGGCGATTTACGTTTGCATGTTCTTCCTCTTTCTGATTATTTCTTTAATTTGTGCCTCTTAATGGACTTGCTACATGGACATCTACGTGACTTGTCAAATACCAATATTCAAACAAAGATTAGAGCACTGAATTATATTATACTGATGTAAAAATGGGGACTCACTTGTTGATGCACATGGCCAGTGTGTTGTTCTATGAACTCTCTGAAGCGGATATAATCTGCACCAATCTTACAGAGCCGGTTCAGAACGCTGGTTTCACTGGGGTGAAGGAAGGGCATGTCCTGGGACACCTGTTTGTGAAACAAAGCACTTTATGTTTGAAAATATTTGAATACCCCTATGATGCACAAGTAAAACACAAATTTCTCTGTTTGAACCGATTCTGTGGAGTTCAGTCAAGGCTAACTTATCTGATACCAGTCCTTTAATCCCAGGTTTATCTGAATTTTTTCCATGAATGGTTTGACTTATCTACAAGTGTATTAGTGAAGATTAACGCAAGTTTCACAGCTTTTTTCCTGTTATCATCAGCCATGCACTCGAAACCAATGAGGGTTTCATATAAGTCCCATAGACTGTTAAATACTGTGTGCTGCTGGACACCTGAATTTCCACCCTGGGGGCTAATAAAACACTTTTAACTTAAACTTCTCCTGCACAGCTTAGTTTCATCTTCTTGTAATTCTATATTCTTAAAATTAAGGAGAAAAAAAACTGATTTGTGCGTCTGATTGTGTTAAGACTGATGATCTGACTGACTGACAGCTTGGTTAAGCTTCAGCTCATTACAATGTGGACAAATTAAGTAAAAAAGATGACTAAAGACTTAGTACAATATATGTTGCTGTTGCTATCTTAATTCCGAACAGACGAGGTAAAATATTCCAATAATTTCATCATCAAGGAAAATATAGATATTGCTATGTACCGTTTATCATCAACACCAGCATGTTTTCCGTTGGACACTTTAAATCAGACATTTTAAGAGAATTTAACTCAAGTTAAAACAACCACACTAGCTCGTTTGACCGATTCCACAACATTTTTTATGTCACGCTTTTACCTGTAAGCCTGTCCGTTTGTTCCATGTAAAAATCGTTCCAGGATATCCGCTCAGCGCCAGTAAGAGTTCGTGAATCATGTTTATCCACCTTGAAATAGCGAAAACTTAAGAAATATTTCGGGATCAAATTCTCATCCATCAAAACAACCCGCGTCGCGGTCTGAGGACGTAAGCGCGCAAAGCATCAGGGGAAAATACGCTTTCTTATTATATTTCTTACTTTATTTTTCTTACATATTTTTTTCATTCAATGTTGAACATAGTTTTAAATTATTAAAAAAATAAATTCAGACTCTTAGGGTTTCTGTGAGTTGTATTTTTAACAACCTGTAGTTTACGGAGGAAACGGGAAGTGTAGTTTTTCCGCCCTCTGATGTCATCAGCAGTCATGTAGCTAGCTAGCAACACATCGTACGGACGGAGAGCGCTTTTTGGTATGTCGTAGTTACCGCATAAACTCACTGTAAATCACATATTTGGCGCTTACAGTCATCGCTTTTAGGACTGGCATAATTATCTCACGGTTGACGTGTGTGTTGGTGGAGCTAATGCCATCTGCTAGTCTTTTAGCTCAACTAACGACAGTACTAGAGTCAGGTTTGCTAAACATTCACTATTGATCTGAACTAACCCATGAGCCAGGGCATGATAACATTGATAACTAGCAGTTTACACCATTCGCTATTTCAAAAGGACCTCTTTACGCTTGCAAAGCTTAAGCAGACAGTTTTAACTAAGCTACATTATCTAATCGAAATTGTTAGTAGATGTTGTTTTGTTTCCAAACCTTATTTCAGTGTGTTTTTCACAGGGATGCGGGGGAGAGGAGCGGAGAGGACGTAGTTTCAGAGTACCTGGGCCAGAACCAGCATCTGGCCCAGTGGGTGGACACGCTGCGGGGCTACTGTGAAAGCAACAAGCAGTGGATTGCCCGGAGAGAGTTCATCCTGAGAAACATGGAGGCTTTCCCCACCATACAGCCAGGCGTTCCCAGCAGCAGTTTGGACAGGCTGGTGTCTCTGTCCATGGTCTGGGCCAATCACGTGTTTCTGGGTTGCAGGTAACACACGCGCGCAAATATGAATGAATGCAAAGACCTCGAATGAGTGGGGATATATTTCATTTTTTCTTTGTAATGCTTCATTCCTCAGCTATCACAGGCAGTAATGGACAAGATCAAGGACATGGGTGAAGGGATAGTTGTGCAAGATGTTCCGACTCGCAAAACAACGAAGGATTTAGCCATGGCCAAAGGAACACGGGGAGCCTCAGCAGGTTAGTAAGGCAGTGATTCATATTATTGTATTATCACAAGCATGGACTTTTGACCAACACTGTGTCCCAGATTGAAGCATGCAACCATCTGTCAATCATCTACACCCACTTTAACTAAAGTATGACTGTGAGAGGCTGGAAATGGTTCAATTGTGTAATTTCTATTAGATACACTTTAGGGAAGTTTCCTGTCCAGAGGGTTCAGCCTCATATACCTTGATAAAAGTTTTTCTTTAGTGGGACACAGTCTTGCGTCCAAGCATGGCGAACCTTTGATAGTTTGAACCTTGGACAGGTTGATAGGCCATCATACGCCAAACACTGAGACTCAGACAACCACAGAGATTCATCACATCAGACTCACTTCATTATTAGTCAACAATTGAAACACAGTTTCATAGGGCTCTTTGTGTATAAGGAGATACTTTTTGAGGAAAATGAAACAGAGATAAGTGCATCAACAACAAAGTTAAATGTATTCTCATTCAAATGTCCATGTCCTGTCAGTATTATGGTCAACCTATATTTTCTGGACAATTCAATTATATTAATTATTAATATTTTGCATCATGGATACAAAGAACACTAGCTAATGCAGAAAATCTGTATTATATTCAAACAAACTTCAAATAAACCATTTATGAATCCCCTTTTGAAGCTTCACTTCGGCAAAGTGACAAACTCTTCCAAATGCCAATAAACAGGATTCACCAGTTGGGTAGGTAGTTATGAATTAGAAATCAGCGTGTGAAACTTCTGTTGCTGTTTAGCTCTCTCATTGTGATAAAGTGTTATCTCGGAAACAAAGGATCAATATAAAAAAAATCATGACTTCACTCACAAAAATGATGGATGAATTTGAAGATTGTATATTCTTAGAGCTTAGTACTACACTTATTTTAGGTTTCAGTGTGTAATTAAAGACTTTTTTCCCAACACATCCACACTGAAGCTGGAATCTGTTTCTTCATTAACGCCGCTCCTTCTGTGCTCAAAGCTTTCCTGCTTACTGTGTCGTTCTGTAGAAGCTGACGCTGACAGCGGTGCAAAAAGGGCCACAATATGGGCCCAGCGAGCAGGAGAGTCGAACCTCCGGACGGTCGGCCACCCGAACCGCCATCCAGAAATCAGGTCCTCCTCCGCAGGCTCCAGCGGAAGCACCAGCCTTTCTTCAACCGCCTCTACAAGGCCGTGGCGTGGAAGCTGGTGTCGGCCGGGGGCTTCGGTCCCAAACCTGGACCACTTTGAAATCCTCCGCAGCTGCGTTGAGTCGTGTAAACAGACTCTGACTTGCGTGTATGTACCAACTGAAAGACATCACGGGTCTCCCTGCCGGCCGCACACAGAAGGAAGGCCACGTGTGTGAAATCCGCTGCCAGACCGTCTACATGGGTACGGGATATGGCCGAGACGAGTCCGCGGCAAAGGCCATGGCTTCCCTAAGAAGCCCTGAAGGTCTTCCAGGGGCGTAAAGTGACTGTAAAGATCTGCAGGCGGCGGTATTAAATTGAAGGATGTGGAGGATCTGATGCTGTTGGATGATCAGCCTCGGAATCAGGGCTTTCCTCCTGCACTCAGCTACCCGTTTCTAAGGCGAGCAGGTGGAAGACGGCACTTCATAACCGTTTTTTGGAGCCTCAATAGACGACTTTTAAAGAATATAAAGCTACTGAAAGCCTTTGTGACCAGGTCGGGACCAGACTGTTAGCATCGGACCATCAAATCAGAGAGAAACGAATACTACAGCTAATATAATGCTAAACAAAACTTGAGCAAACAGGTCGACATAGTCCTGAATCTGCAAAAAGTCTCTACACTCTTCGTTGCATTTTCCAACACTTTTTCGTTTCAAGAGTTTTAGAAATGTGTCAAAACCGCGTGCCATCATTTCAACATGAAATGTACTCAACTGCTAAGTAAGGGTTTTACCAACATGGGATCACAGATCAGCATTTATCCTGGTGAAAAGTGAAAGTGCTTTGGTTCTTATCTCGCATTAGCAGTAGTGTAAAATATAGTTTTCACCTGTTGCAAGAGATTCTCCCCCTGAGGACCGGAACTGGAAACGGTTACACCTACTGTTTTATTCTATCCACACTCGAGGCGATAACCCAGTTTTTGAGGTTTGATAGTTTGTTTTTGATTCTTCACAGACGATTTCCTCCATTCACCAATAACACTTGATAACGTGTCGGACGCCTGTCAGGGAACCAACTGAATGCAGTCAGAGCTAACATGGTCACCGTCTAAACACAACAAGCTTGCCTTTGTTGTTCATCCCAGCCGAGAACACAAGAATAACAATATAGAGTCACAATTCAGATTCTATTTAGTGATTTAATTTTTGGTTCATAAATATCAAAAATTGGTATTGTTGTAGTTTTACCAATTTGAGCGCCTGAATTTTGGGACTCGTTTCTTTGATTCTTATTTTCTGACCACCTGCACTTTAACTGTTTCAGAGCAGGACTGTTTGCCGTTTAAATCTGCTGCAGTTCAAGTTTTTCTTTTTCTGAAAGACAAAAACAGGAGCTTTTACGTATTTTTAGTTCGTATGAAGCTCGACAATTAAGTTCAGTATTGACTGAAGTCAACCCTGTGCTCGATAAAACTGGTAATGAACAGGCTGTGTGATGAAAGTAAAGCCACAAAGACTCCACTGAACATTTTTTCGAAGAATAATTCAGTGAGACGTTGACAGTTTTTACTTTTTTGTTCTCATATACCCGACCGAGTCCAGAATCCATTTTACTGTTCAAAGAAGAACCAAATGCTTTTGTTTCCCTCCATGTGTCGACTGATCAGAAGAAAACACCGAGACCCACGCCTCGCTCAGAATACTCTGTTGTCATTGTTAAGAAGATGCCTTTGAACACATATTCAGAGTGTACAGTTACAGTGTGTTCAGGGGTAAAGTGCTGCTGTGAAGTGTAATTTGTGTTTCTTTTCTTTCCAATCTGGGTTGAAGTTGAACAGGGTTACATTGAAAATGTGAGTATCTTCGCCGTTCCTTGTTATCGTACGTTTACACCAGTGGTCTTGTTTCTATATATTTTTAAATAAAGAAAATCTAACCAAGAAAGGTGTGTTTGTGTCTTTGTTAATCCTTTATTTTTATTGAACCATTCAGTTCTTAGAAAATTAGGGGAATTTTTTGGCTTTTGGATGAAATTTATGTGAAATGTAGATCATGATCCGTCATGAAAGTAGGGCTAAGGATGGCCTCTCAATGAGCTGCAGCATTGTCGACCATTAAGATGAAGTTAGGCCTGAGTTGTTCATGCGAGGGCGTAATGGCTGGGTTAATTTCTGTGACTCTCCCAGTCCTCTGTTTCTCTGTTGCAACCTGCCGTTGACACTCTGCAACACTCTCAGCTCGGCGTACAATTCCGTCAGAACATCCTGTTTGAAGCCTCGCAACAGAGAAGTACTGTTGACCAAGTTTTAGGTGTGGTCTTGGTCTTCTGAAGTCAAAATAGGAACAATTTGATGAGGAAGACTGTTTCAATACCAATTCTAATTGAATGAGGAAATGTATTGGTCCTTTCATGGCCCTTTCAGTTGTTGTGAACATTGCCAGGAAGCTCTGAGAACAGCAAGTTACTCAAAAAGTACTTAAATGTCCTGAAATTGTATCCAAAACCCAAAAATCCTTAACATTTTGTGAGTAGTGTATATAAAATCACTTTCTGTCACCAGCACACGGATCCCTGACTTTGTATTATATATCAGTCTTCTACATCTGCTTCATAGAGAGCAAAGTTAGAGGAGTTGGAGCTATTTCCAGCTGGACACGGACTGGACAGGTCATCAGTCGATCACAGGCAGGTGACAACCTGAGAATTTATTCCTTACCCCCTGACACCACAAATCACTTTCTTTCTCAAGCCTGGTTTTTGTCCAAATATCATTACTATTGTGACCCTTTGTCACAATAGTAATACATTTTATTTTTCATGTTCAACAAAACAAAAGCATAAAATAATATCATAATTCCCAACTCTGGTAATAATACCCGCCAATTCACTTTCTACTTCATGTGACTGAATTGAGTGAGTCAACGGCTCATTATAAAGATGGTTAACCAATGGCAGCCAGTGCCAGGACAAATAATATAAACCTCGGCTGATTTGCGTCAGCGTTCATGCTTGAATTCATCCCACAGCTGAAAATGACCTCTTGTTTATATAATCAGACCTCCTTCGGGCCTTCTTATTCACACTCGACCTGCACTGCACTGAGATTTTTACACTTCATTTGACAGTCTGAACACAACCACTGATACCATTGGGCCGATGTTTGAAAAAAGAAGCTTGCTGACCTGAGGGCCTGAGTGGGCTTTAACATACAGTATGTATATTCCAGAGGAACTTCTGCCTATAGAACTTTAAAAACTCTGCTTTTGCTCTTGTCAATGTCATACTTGCAAGATCCCTGTGTATCACATCTGGACATACGACATCACTGTAAGAAACATCCAAGGTTTTTTTTTTTACTCTCTGAACTCAGGTTTTTAACTCAATTGAACAAAAACTAGGATATTAGCTGAATGATTCTTGAGAAACAATTCTGTTTCCAACAAATCTGTTGGAATAATGTTTTCTTATGTGTGGTTTCAAAGACGCTCTTAATGAGTTCAAGAAATTTGATTTGCTTTCTATGAAACATTGCACTTTTCTCCTGCCACATCTAAAAATTGTAGTATAGTTTGTATAGTAATATTTCAGTCTAACTTAATGAAATAATTTTCATCAGTGTTTTGTCAGTCTTACAATCCAAAGGGTATAATTAAAGTTTTTTCCAAATGTTTGAAATAACCTCTTTTCCCCCCAGTGAAGTTGAATCATGTTTATTACAGAGTGAGTTTCCAGACTGGCCACCAGAGGGCAGCAGTGTTTGGAAACCGTTCACTTTGAGTTTGGACTGCTCGTTGATGTCTGGATCTATTTGACCTGTAGAATATGTTGAAAACATTGAAACGGCAGTTCCTCAGCAGTCCAATATATATGCCAAGAAATATAAAAACCCAATTTCAAAACAAGTAAGGCAACATAGAAATAGAACCAATGTAATGATGTGCAGATCTGTTTTTGGTCTGTTCAAAAGCATTATTTGAGACACAAGCCCAATATTACTTTTGCACTCACATTAATTAATAGCACATGAGAACAAATACTTTCTTTAGCTGTTTGAGGCCCAATTAATATTCATAAATGAATTCCAGAGTTTGAGAAACTGTTGATGAACATTTGCAAAACTTCAAAAAGCGATATAATTAAATCTGGAAGAATTCAAAAAAATGTGGCTCATTGCTGAAATTGTGAAGAACTTAAAGATCCCACTGAATAACAAAGAATTAAATCTTTTTTTCTTTTATAAAGCCCTAATGCTAACACGCCTCGAGGGACTCCTAAAGAAAAATCCAACTAACCCACACAAGCATGCTGTTAAGGAAATACTCCTTTTTAACAAATATAAATCCTTGTAGAATCAGACTCAGAGGTGGCTGATTTGTTGTTTCTGCTGATGTGGTTGGAGGTGAGGGGGACAGAGGGAAAGAAATGGAAAAGCAGAGACAGAAAGCAGCCAGCAAACTAACAAACTCTCATCAGAAGGAAAGCCAACCTATCTGTGGCAGATGTGATGGCGGCAGGAGGATCATCAACCTCCACCTTTACTGTCAGAGATCATGTAGGAAGGGAGAGAGAGAGAGAGAGAGAGAGAGAGAGAGAGAGAGAGAGAGAGAGAGACTGCTAGTGACGTATAATAGTGAGATATGAATATATAGCAAAGGAGAACGGAGACAAGAAGCACACTCTCAAGTTGTCTACAGCAGCTTTACTGTAACATAGTCTAGGGAGTCCTGAACCCCATATGTTTATTAATATGATTTAATGAATGAAATTTAATCTAATACTCAAGGTAAATACTGTATTGCACATCTGGTCAGGACCTATCAATGCTGAGAAGACAGATAATTAATATGTATAATTTTCAAAAGTTATATTTTTTGCCTTAAAATAGAAATATCTGAGTCATAGTTATTCAAAAGCTATTGTGCTTTTTTTCTCCTGGTCTGGCTGCACTTAGATGAGAATGGGTTCACAGTGACACCTGAACTAAAATGAGTTTGACACATTTGAACCAAACGGTCCTTTTACTGACACACTACAAGGGCAAAGCACAATGAAGCCAAGAGCTGTGTGTGTGTGTACGTACGTGTGTGAGTGCACGTGTGTGTGAGAGAGAGACACATACTGGAGTCCACGTGTTATAAATCATCTTTAGCACCTCCAGCTCTCTCTGGTGTTGATCTATGAGCACTTTACACTCAACAACGCAGTTCTCAAAGAGCAATCTCTATTTCAGACTGTGTCATTCGTCACCTGCGCGGTATCTCTATAAATCACTCCCTCAATCATCCTCTGCCTCTTTCTTCCCCTCCACTCCTTCACCGCTTCCGTCCACATCTCTATCTGTCATTGTGTCAAATTATCTCACAAAAACAAATGTTCTCTTGATGGCCATTTGCTGCAAGGCTGAAGTGTCTGGCAGTCTGATAACAAAAGAGACAGCTGTGCTTCCTACATGTTGGAACAAGAGATCATTACCTGAGGAATTAAGAACAAATCTTTGATAGGGTGGAATGGGCGTACCTATTCAAAGTGCTTAATAAATTCGGTCTTGGGGATAACTTTATTGCACTTATACGTCTTCTTTATACCTTACCCCTTGCCTGTGTTAATACAAGCAGGCAGTACTTATCATATTTCCCCCTGTCCCATGGTACTCGTCAAGGCTGGCCAATGTCGCCATTACTCTTTGCCCTTGCTATCGAACCGCTTGCTATACTGTCGAGATCTTCTGCACATTTGCAAGGTATTAAGCGTGGAAGCGTGGAAGCATGGAGCATCGTGTTTCATTGTATGCTGATGATCTATTAATCTATTTAAAGGATAAGTTCGGTTTAAACAGCTTTCATGTTGTTTATAGAATGAAGTAGAACAATATACTCACTTTTACACAATATACTGCTTTCTGATCCAAACAGTGCTTCGGGAGAAATTTAAATCCAAAATTGAGCGGCGGACATCTGTATACGTCTAGCAGACGGGCATGGTATTGTTGCTCCTAAAACGGCTTTAATTGTCCAAAACTCATTAGTTTCACCAAATTTTATCATGGTCCGCTCACGCCACTCCTCCACGACAGCCCGGTGTCGCGAGATATGTCATATATGCAGATATATGTTCGGTAAGAAGTGCACGCGTGTCTAGATATCTATGTCTAGATATCTATGTCTTGGTAAGCTGGAACTACGGAAGCTGCATTGCTGTTGTGTGTGTTTCACTGCCGATGCCAACGCATGTGTCTGATACCTGCTCTCGGGAATAAACATCCTCACGCTGCCAAACGCCTCTGGACTTCATTCGAACATATTACAAGATACATGTTGTTGTGGTTTTGCTGACCCCAGAACTGAAAGCTTTGTTTATGGCTGCCGCGCGCATGCGCCGATGGCTCATTGTTTCAGAAGGCAACCTGAGTCACACAACAACTTTCTTCTTCCAGTTAGTGCAAAATGGACGAATATCTGTCGTGGAGGAGAGGCGTGAGCGGACCATGATGAAATATTGGTGAAACTAATGAGTGTTTTGGTGATTAAAGCCGTTTTAGGAGCGCCGTTAAAGATGCCCCGTCTGCTAGCCGTATACGGGTGTCGGCTGCTCAGTTTTGGATCTAAATTTCTCCCGAAGCACTGTTCGGATCCAGAAAAGCATTCGGGGTGAGTATATTGTTCTACTTCATTCTATAAACAACGTGAAAGCTGTATAAACCATACTATCCTTTAACTGATCCGGCTACATGTGTCAATAACTCCATGCAGAGCAGATGCTAAATGATTTTGGTGCATTTTCAGGGCTACAAGATCAACTTTCAAAAAACGGTCTGTTTCCCAGTTAATTTAAAAGCCAGGGCACTCACGCAGGGACTGATTCCTTTTAAACTGTCCCCAGAGGGCTTTCAGTATTTAGGAATCAGCATCACCCACACTCTGAAGGGCTTGCATAACAATAACTTTGATTAAAACTGATAGATAAAGTCAAAACTGACCTGGAGAGATGTCCAAGCTGCCGCTATCACTGACAGGCAGGGCACAGTGCATAAGGATGAATATTCTGCCAAGGTTTCTATTCCTTTTTCATTGCCTTGCCTCTCTTCCAGAATAAAGCATTCTTTAAAAAACTTGATCGAGTTATCTCTCCTTTGTGTGGGCAGGTAAAGTAGCAATGGCTAATAAAAGCACCTTACAGAAAGCAAAACCAAAGGGAGGACTGGCCCTGCCTAACTTGATAATATTGGGCAGCAAAAATACAAAAGGTACTCAGCTGGTGGCATCAGAGTGACTTGGTTTGGTGCAAATGGAGTCCCTCTCCTGCCATACTTCATCTATTAATGGCCCTTAAATGTTCTCCCCTGCCACACTCTTTTTCGAATTTGACCTCAAATCCTGTAACCCTGTCGACCTTGAAGATATAGAAATAGTTCCGTGAACACTTCAAATTGGTTGATCTTGTTCTCTTAGGCCTACTATGCAACCAAGCCTACCATGCATTTTTACCTTCTAAATTTGATTCTGTTTTTGCATTTTGGAGAAAGGGTATAATTTTGTTCCAAGACTTGTTTTTAGATGGCACATTTGTCGATTTTGAAGCCCTGGTTCGAAGATATGGTTTGCCTCAGAATAACTTTTTTCGCTACCTCCAGGTGTGCAGTTTTGTTAAGGATCAATGCAGCACATTTCCGCAATTGCCAGGAGATCTGCCTAAAATTTTTGATATACCAGAATCTTGGACAAAAATGATATCAAAACTGTAAACAGGACTTCTCACGGCAAACCCCTTCATTACGAACCACAACTAAAGAGGAGTGGCAATTGGGAATTCAACTCCATGATCTTTGGTGGGAGACAGCCAAATTACAAGTGAATAGCTCCTCATCCTGTGCCCGTCTTAATCTAATACCATTTAAAGTGCTGAATCGGATTCACTTCAGCAAAGCACGACTAGCTAGAATCTTTCCTGACAGCAGTGCGGCCTGCAATAGATGTGCTTTTGTCCCATGCAGCGGATTTGGCTCATACTTTCTTTCATGCTCGAGATTGACAGGGTTTTGGAAGAGCTTTTTCAAAATTATGTGAGAAGTTACAGATAGAGCTATCACCCCTTGTCCTTTCATTGCAATTTTTGGAGTCGTCCCCCCCCCCCCTCCAATTATTCAGATTTTATTAACAAGGTATTGAATACTCTAGCATTTGCCTCACTGTTTGCCCGCAGGCGTATCCTTCTACTCTGGAAGTTGGCTAAACCCCCAGCAGAACAATCCCGGCAAACTGGCCTAATATCATTTCTTAAGTTGGAGAAAATCAAATTCTCACTTCGAGGATTGACTGATAAGTTCTATATTGCAGCCTCTTATCTCACACTTTGATGATGTAACTACAACCTTTATGAATAAGAATGAACAATGCAGTCTGTCGTTTTCTTATTTGAACCCAGCTGTGCTCTTATCTCAAGATGAATGTTAAATTGGAACGATTGTTCAGACACTCTGTTTTCATATATAGTATGTAAAACCTGCATTAGGGGGGGGGCGGGGGGGGGAGTGGTTTGCTTGTGACAACTGTTGTTGTTTGTTTTAATTGTTGTTTGTTTACTTGTTGTTAAAAAAACACGCATATATATATATATATATATAATTGATATGCAAATGATAATATATGTTTCAATAAAATTAGAAAAAAAGTGACACTTTACTTGAAGCACCCCTGTATAACACATTATAAGTACATAATAGCGCTGTATAACTATAGTTATAAACACTCATAAATGATCACAATGCTTTATAACATCAGGACCTAATCCTAACCCGAACCCTAATCCTAACCCTAATCCTATGCTGTATAGTGGGTTATAAAGCATTGTGATCATTTATGAGTGTTTATAACTACTTATAATGTGTTATACTGGGCGCTTCAAGTGTTGCCAAAAAAAAAAGAACAAATCTGTCTAGTCTGAATAAAGTATTTCTGTTTCGGAAATCGGATTAGTATGGAGCCCCCTGCCCAACGATTTAAATTAAAACAAAACAGAGAGTCTGTAGATTCCCCCAGCATCAGTGTGCCCCAGGTTTTTTTTTCTTAAGCTAGATTCACTCTTGGAATGATGCATTATAAAGTAACATGCTGGTGTAACATCACAGCTTTTGATATGCTGTACTAATAAATTAATAATGCTGATGAACTAGTAACACAGGTGCAGCTACCTAAATTTAATTTGGACATATCTGGAAAGTGGACGTCTTCTGGTGTAATTCACTTGAGCCACCAGTTGATTTAGCAGTTATTTCACTAAACCCATGTTTACTTTGTCATACATGAAAAAAGCGATAGAGCTCAAAACTTGCCGTCTGATCACTGAGCGTCTTCAACCGACAGACTGATGTGACTTCAGCTGAACTGGAGTGAATAATTCAGAGGAATCGATACAACGTGAGGTGATAATCATCCAGTTGCTTCTCACCTCATAACTGTCGCTGCAATCAGCCTAAATTTCAAAAACTTGTTAAAACTCTCCAGACACCAACAGTGAGCAGCAAAAAAAAGAGCGTGTCTTCTTTATATGCAGAATCGTCTGAATCAGATCTGCCATCTTTCATTATTAGAAGGCTTGATTGCTGCGGCCGGGTGTTTTTAATCCAACACATCCAGCACATTGTTCTGAATGTGTTTGCCACAACCACTGAGAATAGAATAACAGAGCAGATTACTGTAACAACACTTTAACAATCCCAGAGGAAATTCTATCAGCTACAGTTCTGAATACTAAACTCTAGCAAGCCTTGTTAAAGAAGTTTTAAAGACAATCAGCAAACACAAAATTTGATGAATCGGCATTTCACTAAGCATTTTGAAAGCTTCTGACTTTTATGAACAACTTTCCAAGGTGGGTTATCGATTTCCCCGATGCTGATATGTGTTTATAGCGTCTCATTGGCATGTCAAATTAGTGGCAGAAGCTTCATTTACAACGCTGATACATGTTTTGTCAAAATCATTACCTAAAGTGGAAATTATTTATTTTAACCTGACTGCAAAGCCTTATGCATCTATGTTTTATACAGCACCTGCTTTGGGAAATGGATGATTGAAGTAGAGCCAAACTGACATGGGGTGAAAGGCAGGACAGACCCTCGCTCACACATAGTCAATCAATGCTCACCAATAAGCAAGAGCATGTTAGGTAAATCATACATCATGCACAGGGAGGACATGCAAACTCGTGGAGGAAAGGCTGTGAGCCAGGAGTGAAACACGGGTTTACTCACTATGAAGCCTCACTATTGTCCACCACTTACTATTCCCACAAAATTAAAAGGGATCTTCATCTTTCAGAAGCGTTCATTGTATTTTATCTCCGTCTAGGATGTATCCCGCCTTCACTCTTATTCAGCTGGAATGTTCAGCAGCACCCAGGTTCAGTTGAATCAAGCTGTTTGAGGATGAATGCTGAGCCAGTCAAGCCATAGCCTGTGGTCCCATCAGCTACACCAGACGTATCTCAAACTCACTCATCATCAGACTAAAACAACAGACGTTCAGCATCAATTTTTGCATGAACCTCTCCTCAAAACATGGTTCAGTCTGCTTGTGTTTTGGCAGCAGTCAGAGAAAAGAGGAAATGAGACGCTGTTGTGTAACTGAAAACCTAAATTTGGGGCTACAAAAAATACCTTAAGGCTTGCGACATTAAAAATGATACTTGATAACAGAACAAAATGCCTAAAACAAAAAAAGTTAATCCTTTCAGCAGGGGATTTCAGGATTTGTGCACAGAAGTGATTGCATGGCTCTCATACAGCGCTACAGTTAAAACAGCAACACTGTCCACTGTTCAGTCAACGTGATTAAACTCCACCCTCACGTTTGTGAAAACATGCACAAGTGCCTGCAGTGACCGCAGAGGTCAGCAGAACAGCTTAATTAGTTGGATTCATCTAACTGTGAACTGCCATCATAACTGCATGACATATTTCATGGTAATCCAGCCATGGGAGATCCACTCAACTGTCAAATTGCCTGATGGAAACGTTTTAAGATGGAAAGACTTCCTCTTCTCTAGAGCATGAATGTTGTCTCCAAATTTAACGCCTGTCTGATTGTATTTTTTTTTTTTCATCATGAATGATGTCAAAGTAGTTGAAAGACAAGCTTCAGAGCAGGGGCGGCTGGCGTAGTGCCCGCAGTCAGCTGGTATCCCGCAAAGCACGTTTTCAAAATGATGTCCAGGATAAATAACTTATAATTTAACATGAGTTATCGACTTCTTTTAAAATATTACGACAGTGATCACTTCTTCTAAAATCTAACATGTTGAAAAAAAATGAAGAAAAAAAAAATCACTCTTAATGACTGCCTGAGCCGCTTCACTTAAATACATATTGATGATACCAAGGCAGAGATGGCAATTCATTTTAGAGTGATGAATTTATATCAGTCTGTCTCAAAATGAAAAGGTTCTAATGGGATTCATAGTGTTTCAGTTTGTTTTCAGGTGTGGAGAAATGAAATTGGTTCAAATTAGTTTCTCAGTTGCTGTCAGTTTTAAAAAGCGTAATGATCTTCTCTTTGCAGTATGAGTTTTCCAATCCCAGTTTTGTTTTAACTAGTGAAACTGTATTTTAAAACTTCGGTTATGAGGTTTTCTAGACTGCGGTCAGCTCTCCCCTCACGGTGCAAACAATCTGTGATTTGATTCTGACCTTTGAGGCTTTCTGGTTGGAGTTTGCATGTTCTCCAGAGAGTGTTCATGGCTTCTTCTCTGGTTTCATCTCATTTTGCTTCTGTCGGTAATGTTACTCGTGGGTGTAAATTTCTGTTTTTATTGGGCGTAGGCCCAACCCTGACTTTTGCCCATCGTTATCTAGAAATAAACTCCAAACCCAACCGCCACCTTACCACTCTAAGATAACAGGGCAATATGATAGATGGGTGGATTATATTTAGGTTCTTGTTTGATCTTGTATGACATAAAAGACACCAGAAAAGAGAATAAAAAGAAATACAGTTCATTCAGTTATGGGAGAAATGAATCTGAGCTTAATCACATTTTCCTATGAAAATTTTGCATGTTCTCCTGTTTGCAATTTTTGTCTTGTATGTTCCTGTTTTCTCCCACCAGACAAAGACAGGCATATTTTATTCTCCCTCTTTTTTTTTTTTATCTTGGTATTGCCAATAACATGTATGTTTGATTGTCTACAAAAGTCCGGGATGTGATCTGTGGTAGCGTCAGCATCCCTCGACCCGGAGTCAGATAAAGCATCTAAAGAAGACCGATGGATGGATCAAAAAAGGGACGTACACCTCTGTGAAGTGAAGCTTTCTCTCTTCATATCCAAGAGTCCTTCAGGCTATATCTGAAATATTTATGATGATAACGGCTTTGCCAGGACAAACAGAAATAATTGTTCACTGAGGTTTGATTGACAGCGGATTCTTCCCAATTATAGTAACACGCACAAAGTACACAGTGGAGTAAAAACAGACATGAAAAAGTAAACATTGGGTACGAGTCTCCTCTACATTATTGATGTCAGGAAGAAGATGAGCACAGCGATGCGGAATAAAGACGCTCTAAATATCACATCAACTAAACAATGGGCGATAGAAACTTCAGTTTTCATCAGTATCTGAGAGTATACATTCACAATCCAGGGGTGAAAATACGCTTTTAATGAGAAATTGAGACAGTTACAGCTTTTTCCATAAAGATTTAGGCTATGGTTGAACAAATCCAACAAATTAGAAATAGTTCTTCTCCCTGAATTTGTACATGTAGTTATTGTGTTCAGATGCTTCCGGGCACATTATTTCTCAAAAAATACTGGCGTCACTTCATTGTTTCTAGAGGAGGTGATTCACACATTGCACGTCTTGCAGAGTGTACCACATGTTGAACAGGCATGTGCATTCCTGCAAAAAAACACTCCATGTTCAGCTCTTTCAATGACCTCCTTCCATTAGGACCCTTTTTAGTCTCATGAAATCCAAGCATAATTAGAATACTACGTTCTATATTAGCCAGACTCAAAAGTGCACAAGATGCACATGAAGCTCAGCAACAGCGATTCTGAACCGAGCAGATCCCGGTCATCTCAAGAAGCACTGTGGCAAACACTTTAAGGAAAGCATCATAAAAAGAAAAAGTGCACAGAGGTCGGAGGAACTTCTGTTGTTTCAGAGGCAAAAAACAAGCTCAACTTTATTATTTTCACTGAACTATGCATGAAGTTACCTGATTAAAAAAAGTATGTATGGCATTCTCGTCTCCTCTTATGTCTTTAAATTCTTTCCACAGTGTGGTTCAATCAAAACCCGAGTCTAATGCTGTTTTCCCACAAATGGTTCCCAGACATGGCTGATGAAATCCATAAATCACACACATCTCTTCTCTCCATGCAAAGCCACCCAGTAATGTATTCATTCGTTCATCTTAGATGTCCAGAAAGGTTATAAATTACTATGAATTGGAGTTTGTAGGGATTCGGTCAGTCATGTCTCGCATATCGTAGCACATAGTGTGCAGTTAGTGTGCATAATATTTAGGCACACACGCCCTCAGCATCTTTGTAGTAGATCCTGTTAAGTTTCACTTAAATATACATAAACTTCACATAAACTTTATTTAATGTGCCATTAAATTTTGTTGCACAATGCAGGCCGTGCCATAGATAAAAGAGATGGCATTCCAGTGTGGGAATACTTATTCCGTGTTTCATCTCTGTAAGCTTTAGGACTGCACAGTATGTTTATTTCAAAGAGAGCTGGTTATTACACGCCTTCCTACAGTATTTCTTATAAACTAGGACTTCACATAACCATGTATTGCATTAAGTCATGATTGCTATGTGTTCTTGTTCATCAAAATCTCATATTCCCTTCCGTTGTACCAGTTAAAAACCAAAATGGTACTTTCTAACATTACATAGGAGACAGTTCAAATATTAGCAAATCTATAAGCTGTATGTGCTGTCCTTATTTTTTTAGGTCAGATATGCTCTGTCATACATACCGGTGTTTGTTGACTGGATGGAGGCCAAAGGTCAAGAGTCTTGTCTCTCGTAAACTTTCTATGATACTGAAATAAATAGGAAGATATTTGTGTGTTCCAGCCCGCAGTGAAAACTACTAGATACATGTTCAAAACAAAACATTCATGGAATCCGTGTTTCCCTTTACCTGAAGTCTTTCCACTGTCTGCAGGAGGCAAAAAATCTAATCTAATCTGACATGAGCAAAATTATCCTGTGAAGTTCAACAGTCTGAAACTCCTGGATGTATTCAGATACAGCGGTATGTGTGCCATGCATTTAACAGGAATTGTTGTCATATCTTTCTTTGCTTTGACGTCACTGCAGTTTCTTTCACACACATGACGTAATCAGCAGCCTGGAGATACACAGGAGGCTCGGCATTTTGGCACAAATGACAGATGGAGATGATGACAGCTGCCCTCTGCTTCACAACTCCATCTTCCAAAGCAGATTCACTCAGCTGCCACATATAGGATTATACAGCTCAAGGAGGTAAAGGGAAGGACCCAGACTACCTTGAATATGTTCAACCTTACTCAAATGCATTGATATGTTTCCATGGGTTTTACATATTTGCATGTCTGTTTTTGGTGTACTTTGCATTCTATATGAATCTGTAAACGAATTGTGTCTTCTCCCTCTGCATGATGTGATTCCAATAGCGTGTCTCCTGCATCCTCTCCACATGTCCTCCCTCACCGCAGCCACAACCTCCTCACTGGAAAGCAAAAATAAACATCCCAGCCATGTCTGCAAACAAAGAATAATCATATTTCTTATTATAATAATTTTGTTACCCTTCACTGTGTGGTCTGACTGACATCAGGAGATCTAACAGCGTTGATCTCATAAACAAGTCTTTCAATGAAAGACAAATGATGAATAAACAGCATGTGTGCAAGTGCACTGTAATCTCTACACCCTGCAGTGTTTGCAAGACCAGCTTTAAAAGAATATGCGGCCACTCCAGTGCTTTACAAAACAACTTGATTCACGGTTTATTTTATTTACCAATATTAACATCATGAGTCATACACAAAACATTCATCTGAAACAACAGATTTCAAGTTGAAAAGACACATTGGAGTTGCCCAGATGAAGAATCACTATGATATTCCTCTAATATTGCTGTTGAGATTTTTACAGTGTGTAACTATGTGGTCCTCCGGTGAGCTTATTGTGCTGTGTGGTGCTGTTTCCCGCTCTTGTTTACATCACAACAATGATCCTGTGGTTTTCCCTTCACACACAATAAAGTGGTCCTGAATATTTTAACAGGAACTCTATGGCATTCTTGTTTATCACCGCAATAACCTTACAGAGACTTCCTTTTCCTGTGATATGATATACATTTGGAATATATATATATATATTACAGATCAGAGAGCTACAATAGCTCTTTCTTTTAGTGTGTTTAGGCATCATTCACCCCACCTGGTCCTGTGGCTTTAGAAAAATATGACTGTAATTACAAAGGAATCGAGTGAGAGGTTCTTTTGTGTTGTTGTTGTTGTTGTCCCCATCACAATGCTACATTCAGACTCATAAGCACTTCAGCAGAAAGAAGTTGCAGAAAGCTCCCCGGGGACAGTCGCACATCTTCCCGATTCGTGCGCCTTTCCTGATGGCGCACTGCTCCCCGACATCGCACTGTTGAGAGCGGAAGAATACAGAGAACAACAGGTGTGATTAAAATGCCACCTGCCGCAAAACATGCATCGATAAGATATCGATTGAAAATACAAAAGTGTGCGTCATACCGTTGGGACCTGGCCGAATTTCTTTTCCCAAATAGGCAGCCGTTTGGCTTGCAGCTTTTCTAGAACTTCTTGGAGCGCGCCAAGCTGTCATTAAAAAAAGCATAAAACACACAGCAAAGGATTTGATTAGTATTATTCACCTGTTGCTAAAGAAATGAGCATGCATATAAACTGTGAACCATGGACGTGCACATTGCAGTTATTGAGGTAAAAAAAAAAGTCTTTATTTGCATGATAAATTCATGCGTAAAAGTAAAATGTTTCAATCATTGGATTAGACGGAAGGCATGCACTTTATATATATAAGAAGCAGTTACACTAGATGAAAATATTACATGCATGCATTATGAATTAAGTCCATTTAATTTTCACAAACTGAAAATTAATGCGCCAAAAAAAAAAAAAAAAGGGAAACACAAAGTTGCGTCTTTTGCATGCAGTCAATAAAGTGCAGATGGGAGGCTTACCAGCTGCTTCTCGCTGGTCAGGTTGGGACCTTTGGGATAGAAATCCCGCAGAGCTCTGGGGCTCAGCTCCTCTACGGACTCGGAGTCCATCAGGTCGGTTTCAGCAGCGCTGGAGAGCAGCAGCGCGCAGAGGAGCGCGCCGCTCAGCAGCCTGGAGCTCTGCATCTTCCCTGTGCGCGGCTGCATGTGTCGCTCCTCTCCTGCTCTCAAATAGTCGCTGCGCCGCGCAAAACACCTTTTTATCTGACTTGCACCATCTGCTTGCTCCACCTTATCCTTTGATTTTTTTTTTCCTCCCCTCACTCTTTGTCATGCGTAACAGATGCGTTGGGTGAGTCATCCCACAAAAGTTGCTGGGCAAATTATGCCTCAAAAAGTCAACAACAATAGGGGCTTTGCATGGGGTCGTTACAGTTGCTCGTTACTTTGATTTAGACTGAGTAGCTAAAGACTAAAGAGGTGCACTTTTTTATAACCAGGCTGTATTTTTGTCCCATATAAGGAATTGGCTAAACTTTAAGGTAAGTGAGCAATTCAGAAAGCTTTTATGTAAATCATCATTATCTTGGAACAAACTACTTTTATTGGTGCTCCTGCATGGCATTTGCAGTTTTCACTCATTTGAACTTGGTGACTCAGTCTCTCCTTTTTGCTGTAAAGGATTATAAAAACAAAGAAGCAGGGTTAGCTTAAACCCCACTCTGTTTTTCTGACTTCACCAAAATCAAAGTTGAAATCAAAAATCCTTCCTATATGGACGATGTGAGTCACAGTTACGGCTGTGAATAATGACTTACCCATATGAGTGGAAAGAGGGCCAAAGCCTTTCTTTGAAGAACAGATCAAGAAAAAATACAAATTTCAGAGCTACATCACTGCATCAGATACAGGAAATGTTCATGTTCAGGGTGTCTGTTTTATTTGAATTGTGAGTGTACGATATTATTTATGAAGTGTGGATACACTTTCAAAATATTCTGATAAAATTCTTGTTTTCATCAATGTGCTAATCGTGTTAAAATAATGACCTCGGCAAAATATTCAACAGAATCAGCTTTTAATATATTATTATCTTATGATTAGTCTTATCTATGATGTGATCATGGACAGAGAGTCTGAAGGAGCTGATTATGGTCAGGTAGACTGAAAAACAATGGAATTCCAGCAAAAAAAAAAAAAAAAAAAACTTGGAAAAAATATGTAGTTATATCCAGTGTTGTTGAAATCTTTGCAGTCTGTCATGAAACAAGTAAAATAGTTCAACTGAAAAAAATTAGAAGGAAATTGTTTGAAAACTGCATCATGTTGATCAGACATTTCCGTCCATCCATTTTCTAGCCTGTTGTTTCCCTTTTCAGGGTCACGGATGGCTGGAGCCAATCCCAGCTTCATATTGGTGAGGTCAGGGTTCACCCTGCACAGTTCTCCGGTCTGTCAACACATAGGGCAAACAACCAGTCACACTGACATTCACACCTCGGGGCAGTTTAGAGTCACTAGTAAACCTCACTTCCATGTTGTTAGACCAGTTAGCATCAACCAATTAAAGTGTCCAATTCTCTCTTAATTTAATGCAGCAAAACCTCCCATAATGCATAAAACAATCACAGGCTGGCAGACAGATCCCATTCAGGGAATGTTCACCGTCGTGAGTGTGGACAGTGGCGCTGAATAAGAGAGGTGGAAACATATCATTTGAGCGAAAAAGAATATTCTGGCACATCGTTGAAGACAGCTCAGTTAAGAGAGCTTATATTTGATCCCCTTTCTCGCCCGTCCACATGTTAAAGTGTCTTTGAGCCAAAGAACCCAACATTTCTCCCAGTGGAAGATTCCAGCACTATGCATGGCAGTGTTCACGTTAGTGTTTGAATAAGTGAATGTGATTAACTATCTAAAATGCTTTAGGGACTGCTGAAGCAGGAAAATTGAAATCCATTCATCCATATTGATATCTTTCCAAAAGCTCCTTTCTCTCCATTGTGAAATTGTGCTAAACTTTCAGTTTTAACCTTAAGTTTAGATTTTCTTTCTTTCTTTCTTTCTTTCTTTCTTTCTTTCTTTCTTTTTCTTTCTTTCTTTCTTCTTCTTTTTTGCATTAAACAAAGGGGGGAAAAACACAACAAATAAGACATTATCGACCAACCTGGCTGTCTGTAATTTTTTGGTCCAAATGATTTACTGAATGTAAATAAAAATGTAAAAAGTCAGACCCTGGAGTCTGACACTGATAAAAAATTGGTAAAAAAATTTAAAAAAATCTAAAATTATTTTTGAAACAAACTAAATAAAAGGCATTTCATGTTTTTATTTATTTCATTTTATTTTTTAGAACGCTTCTGCTCATTGGCTCTTTTGTAAAACTGCTTGTATCTCCCTTTTAGGAAACCTGCGTGCACTTTGGCACTATTTTTATTCATTAACATTGTGATCAATTGTGTAAATAATTATTATTGGGAGCTTTGCCACTCTCAGGGAAAATGCTGCCATGAAAACATGGAAATAACAACACCCATCTGCCCTCCGATCAGAGAGGGAGTACCACATTTCCAAAACTGAATGAAAACTATTATGCTTAAAATTTGACCAGCTGTCCCAAAAAGGCACTTCCATTCTGTGTTTATTCCACAGGCAGTATGCCCGGCAGCCTCATCATGATAATATTTTATTCCTTATGTAACCTCTGAGTTCACCGTAGCAATGTGAGCGATGAATGTTTCACACAGACAAATAACTGCTGCAGCTTCTGCTCCCATTGTACTCTAAATCCTGTGGCTGAGTTGTCCCAGTTCACCGCATTGATCGCGGGTTTCAGAGCCGCCTGTTTCGGAGGTCCATCAGCGGAGACGGAGATGGAGGAGCAGGAAGCTTTGATTGTGCTCCAGGCGGCATGACTCATGTTTCTCTCCACCTCAGTTTTAATGACGGAGACGCCAATTTGAACATTTCATTCACAACAACCAGGCTGTTTCATTCACAGCCACGGGTTCATTAGGTTTTGTGTGTGTGTGTGTGTGTGTGTGTGTGTGTGTGTGTGTGTCCCTTATCCCCGACAGTTGCCTGCTTTGTGCTTAAAGATCTAAGGCCACAGGAGCCTCAGAGTAAAGATATATACATTAATTGATTTGAATATTGTGCTAGCTCAAACATGAATAGCAGCCATCAAGTAGGACAATTCGTCTTCATATTTTAATGGTAACACTATAATGAGAGAAATATAAAATAACGTTTCCAAACCACAACATAAGAAGTCCTTTGTAAACTCATAAGACGAAAAACAATCTGTTTTCTTTGTTTGTTCTTGAACTGAGGTTCAGTGGTTTTTATTTTGGAGACCTGGGAAGCAGCAGAAACAGGCTGTTAAAACAACACTGATGTGAGGTGAGGCAGCAAGGATGACGCACTTTTGTTCAACATGTCTGAAGTTCGCATCGTCTCCGCTCCTCTAACAGAAAGACACTGTTCTTCTTCTGATGGCTCCTCAAAACAAACTCCAGTAGAGACTCCACCACTTTCACCACTTTTTTCTGTTTATTGTTTTATGTTATTTATCCAGGCACAGGTATAAAAATAGAAGATGTATGTGTTTTACAGATGCCTCTACTCATTATTTCCGTGTAGATACTGACCCCGGAGTTCATTATATGTGTTGAGGAGTCCATCTATTATGTGCTTGGGCTGCAGTTTCTGGGTCTTATTGAAGGGTCAGTCACTGAGTCCAGATTGAGTGTTGCAGTGACTAAAGATGCAGCAAAGACCAGACTCAACCACACCAGCTGCATCTGCACCCAGAGCTGAAAACAATGAAGCGAGAGAGAGAGAGAGAGAGAGAGAGGGAGAGAGAGAGAGAGAGAGAGAGAGAGAGAGCTATCCATTGCACATATGATACAACACCAAACTCAGATAACACAACTTCAGTTTCCCAATGCATGTACTAAGAAAAACACCTGATTTAGAGAAAAAGAGAAAGAACTGTCATCTTATGTATCCGTGAATACTGAGGGCTTCTTATTCATTGTTCCTTCACCTAAGCACTGAGTCAGGTGTGCAGATGTCGAAGGGAGACAAAACAAAGAAAGAGAGGTGAGACACAGGAGTGCAATCTGACAAAAGTCAGATTTACAATTTTTTTTTTTTTTACTTTGTCTGAACAGAGATACCAGAAAACTGTGAGCATGTATGCATCATACAAGGAAAATGATCTTCATCAACAACTTGAAAAGTCTATCTTGTGGTGAACAACAAATTGAAAGAAAAACTAAATCTGACAGTTGAAAACTTTCTTGTCGGGCTTGTCCACTTTAATATTCATCGTCATATCTCTGCAAAGAACCTGATTCAGTTATCACCAGAGAGCAGCTGAAACCCACCTGTTGCTCTCCTGATGGTGAGTTTAAACTGCTCACAGCAATCAGCAGGAGCAGAAACGGTCAAAACTCAGACACGAGATACGAAGTGGCGATCTCAGCTGACTGTGGACAGAAACACGCCGCCATGCTCAGGAAGGGCAGACACACTTTAACACTGTCACCAGTTACTCTCAAATGTTTTTGGACAGAAAAGAGAGGAACAGAAAACTCAACATACAGAGCACTTCAATTGAACAAACAAACAGCATCTAATGCTGAATGCTACCAAAGACAGAGAGAAGGTGAATAAAAGAAAAAAAAATTAAAATATTTTTTTTTACAGTTTGTATATCCAGCAAAACCTCTTTTTAGCAACACTGCTTTAAAGCAGTCACGATCCCAAGCAGGTTTAATATGCAGTCAAAAAATAGAATCCCTTGTCTGTATTTAATCCATCCTATTCACAGTTAACCTTAATCTAAAGTGTCCAACGTACAGCCTCGGGTCAAATCCTGGCCTGTCCATGCTTCTATTCCAGCCAGCAAGGTGTAAAAAAATTGAAAATCAAAAATACAAAAAAAAAATACCCAGAAACTTCAGTGTCCTTCATTAAAAGTGGCTGCTGCTTCTTAAATTCTCCACTGGGTATTAACATTTTATAGTATTAGTAATAGACGTAAGAGAAGACCGAGAGCAGAGCAGACAGCGATGCAGCAGTAAAAGTTAACTACCTCATTGATAATGAAACTATAAGCCCTGAGGATGACCTTGTGAAAATATGCATGTGGCCAACATTACCTCCAAATCAGGATTTGGATTTCTTTTTTTTCTTTTTTTTTTCTTTTAATGTTTAAACACATTTTGCACCGGGCACCAATGAAAAACAAACTTTTTCAGAATGGACTGGTTCATATTTGCACTAAATCAAAGTGAACATGTTGAGTGAATTATTAACAAACCGAAGTGATGTGAGGAACCTGAACTGAAGTGAGCTTGACACTCCAGCATTAAAACATCCACTCTGGACGCATCAAAACACCCACTTCTCATCCAAACTGAAAAAAAAAAAAAAAGATGGAGCAGTGGTTAGTGCTCTCACCTCACAGAATAACATGAGCTTAAATCCCGGCTGAGTCTCTTCATGTGGAGTTTGCATGTTCCCCCTGTGGTTATGGGTTTTCTGTGGGAGGTTTCTCCACACAGTCCTAAAACATGCATGTGAGGTAAGTTGGTGACCATAAGTTGCCTGTGTGAGTGTGTGTGATGGACTGGCGACGTGTCCAGGGTGTTTTCTACCCTCATCCACAGTTACCTGGGATTGATTGTGTGAAGAAGTAATGGTTGAACAGGATTGAGACATGATCGACTCTTCTGAATAATTGTCATACTCTGCCTTTTCAGATAAAGATGTTGATTTTTCTCATTTGATGTCAATGGGTGTGTTTGAATTATTTCTGAATTGCTTGATGAATTTGTTATGAGGGGTTGAAGTCTGATTGGTTTGATTTTCATCGTAAACAGCATGAGCACAACTAATGTAACATTGAAGTAAAACGTCAGCTGATGTATTTAACGACTTTCCTTCGGGATTAATAAGGTATATTGATTCTATTCTATTCTATTTATTTGGCACAAACACATGATTCTAAAAGGTATTCTTTATCTTTTGTATTTGGACAGCGGAGGCTGTGAACACTTTCTAACAAGCTGTGCGACTAAGAAGACTGGATCAGAGCGTCATGATCATCAGCACACAAACCTTTCACATTTTCATTTTGTCCACTCCTCTATTCAGTATTTTCTTCAGTGAAACGCACCTCTGTAACTTTTTAATTTACACTCTTTTTTTGAGTGTGTTGTTGTTGAGATATCAGTGCTTAAGAAATGTCCAATCTGAGAGAGTGCCTTGCTTCTCCCAAGCTGAATATAAAGTGTTTGGTCTCTCTTTACATCTTTTTTTCTCTTTCTATCCTATTCCACTATGACTCCCACACACCCCTTTATTTATGCATAAGTAAAAAAAAACCTTTTGTCTTGGCCTCCCATCTCCAAAATGTCAACTTTTTAACAGATAAAAATAGCTTGGCTTGCAATTGGCCTGACTGCTGTGCTTTTTTTCTTTTGAAAAAAAAAATAAATAAATAAAATAGGGGGGGTTGTGAATTCAATGTGCAATGATTCAAGGGAAGAAAAATATCCAACAATGCAGAGGAGGCATAAAGAAAATATCCTCTCTGCTCAGTCAGGGATCCTGTAATCATTATATTTGCTGAAATATTTCTCTCTTTCTTCGCCCCCGTCCGGCAGTCATTTATTTTTAAATACGGGAAAAAAGTTCATGCAAAAGAGCCACATAAACACCATGACATTTTTCCTGTTCGAGTGTTTTCATCAATTCAGTGTTTATTGTTCAAAACTTTGTGGAAGTTGTTGAAATAAAACTCCAGACTCCACTTTTCGATTCCTAAAAATGGCCTCTTTTGGAGCTAAATTGGGAGTTTTATGTCAAGGTAGGGGCAGAAAGTGATGAGAGAAGGAAGGGCAGACTGATGGAGAGGTAGAGGGAGAGAGGGGAGTGTGTGTGTGTGTGTGTGTGTGTGTGTGTGTGTGTGTGTGTGTGTGTGTGTGTGTGTGTGTGTGTGTGTGTGTGTGTGTGTGTGTGTGTGTTGGAGGTGGGGGGGTCTCTCCATTCAAGGAGGCGTCTATCTGCAGCAGAGCCCTAATTACACACAAATACAGTACCGGCGCTGCTCAGCTGTCTTGTTAGCAGAGAGCGTCTCCTCTCCGGAAAACACCTCCAATGGAGATCTGAGGAGGAGGGGAGGAAAGGGAGGAAGACGAGGTGACATAAGAGCACTGCGTCAGAGCTGTTCTGTATATGCTGAACACGGTGTGTCTTCCCATTGCTGGTTTTTCATTGGTCATCAGACGGCACACTCCCGCAGTAAAGAAGCCACCAGGGCCGGGTGTTCACTCCAGCAGTGACTCATCTCTAATTACCCCATCTGTAGCCATCAGAGGGAAATAACACCATGATTAATGAACGCCATTACTGTATCGGTGTCAAGCAAATGTAATTAAAAAGTCTGGGCTTCTAAATATGAAGCTGGTGCTCCAACTTTGACTCCGACGTCGACTGTCACATCTGATTTCACGACTGAGTGACTCATTCATGTTGCTGTCATCTGCAGGAATGATCAAACGTCTCAACCTGAGCATCACAACAAACACAGGAAATACATTTTACCCCTAAATGATTCCAAAATATGTGGACAGTGAAGTGCATTAGAGAGATTATACTATAATTACTCCTTTTGATTTGATTGAAGGAAAGTTTCTTGTGGAAATTTGAGGCATTTCTATAAAAAAAATTTATTTTCTAATACATTTCTAAAAATTCTCACACACAGCAGTAATTACACTGAACCACAATAGAACAGCAAAGTAAATGTTTGTGCACAATATTAAGAAGGGCCCAACAGAGCGGGGTTATTACAGTAAAAGAAACATAATGTTCTTCAGTTAATCTTCAAACTATTTTTTTTTTTTTTTTTGCAGTGGACTGTAAAGGAATCAATATTGTTTATTGGCTAGGACCTTATTATCTAATATTTGGTAATTCTGACAGTACTGCTAAACTGTAGATTTGTTAATTCGCTGTGTGTTTTGGGTAAAAGTAGGAGAAAAGACCATTTGAGAAGAAACCTGTCATAAGTAATATCAAAATAAATGCAAGTTATGCCCTATAATGGAAACAATTTGTTGCCACTCATTAAACTAATGCATGTCTTGTATCAGGAAACTGGAGTATGGGGTGAAAAAACACATTCAAGCTCTACACAGAAAGGCCCAGATCAGGTTACAAACCAGGCTTTTTTTTGTCATAAAACAGAAATGTTAACCACCCCATTATCAACATGAAATCCCACCGATGTCTTCATTAGAAGGAACCAGCGTGATATCATTTGACAGCTACATATGCCTGCACTTCCTCATATACAGTCACTCAGACCTACAGGACATCATCTCATACACACTTCACCTACAGTACACACCCAAATACACACGGGTTTGTATTCAATGGACTTTAGAGCTCTGTATGATTAACTGTTGATTATATGAAAAGCCTGCAGGTGGTTTGGTGAAGTTACTCATTGTTTGAGCTCCAGAATCAAAGAAAAGAATAGAATTTACAAAAAGAAGTAAAAAAATGCACACCTTAAAATAGCCAAGTTATTTAAATCAACCCAGTGTATAGTGTCAGTCATCTAATCCCGAAAGACAACAAACCAAGGTAAGATTCTCACTAATATACGATGAAACAGTAGATCTGCTCTGACAGAGTTTGACCATACTCATTTAGTGCCTATTGATCCACCCGTCCAGCGACTGTAATATCCTTGTTTCCTTTGAGGTTTAAAGGTTTTCAGTCGAGAAATTCTAATTAAAAACAGCGACTATATATATTTTTCATGTATTTTTAAAATATATCGCTCCACAGTAAATCCAGAACTGCTGTGCAGAAAAAATTGTGTTTGCATTGATTTTTTTTTTTTTTTTTTTTTGTGGCCAAAATTGAAAAATGCTCACAATACACACCTGAGATAATTTAATGAAGTACTCCCAAAGCCAGAACAAATAAATAGTAGAAGCAATTTAAAACTAATCCAAAATGTAGGGCCATATAAGGCTTGGAATCACATTAATTCCCCCAAAAAGTCACATTTCCATGTTAACAGCCTTTTTAAAATGTTTTTTTTTTTTTTTTAAGTGATTGGATGCTGTGTTTAATGTCTCATGACACACTGTGATTAAAGATATTAAGCTTTCCACTAAAACAAACTCTTTAGCAATGATTAGTTCACTGTCCGATCAGTTTTGTAGACGATAATTATAGAAAGTGTTTTTCTGGATTACAGGCATCTCTTCCTGGAGACCCGTCGATGGCTTATGAGAGGGGTGGTGATTGTGGAAGGCACATAAACCGGCAGCCTCCGTAAGAGGCCTGGCGCACTCAATCAGCAGTTCATCCAGGTGTGACAAGGTGTGTTTAACACAGCAGGAAGCAGCTCCCTCACTCACGTCCTCGGCCATAATTATCTGACAGTCACTCTGCAGCTGTTCAATTTTCTCTATCAGAGACTCTGAACAGTCACAAGACCTGCCCAATTAGACACGACTCAGGGAACACATCAGCTCCTGGAGCAAGAGACTCGATCAGGTCACCTTAAAGTAAACTCTAATTTTCAATTTTAAAACATGCCCCAGCAATTTCTTCTCCCGTCTTGTTTTAAATCCTCACAGTTTCTTTATTTGCTCTTAACCAGCCTCCCCGGGCGCAGTTTATCCACTCAAGCAGCTGCCGATTGCCTCCTGTCACAATGAATCCCTTCACTTTATTTGCCAGGTGTATATTTCTTTATCTTCGTGAAGTGTCTGCAGAGGCTCCTCGCTGGACGTGATGGCTATTATTAACACGCAGGGAGAGTTAAAAAGCATCTGTTGCACACGTGGGTGGAGGAGATGATTAATGCAAAAACACCTGTCAGGTCCCACCCATTAAATCATAATGCTGCCTCTCCTGAAGGCTTCACTGAAGACACAGGGTGTTGGGAGGCGTGGGCTGCACAGCTGCTTTTTTAAAACTGTCATGTCATGGAAGATTTCGGGCATATTGAAATATGATGAAGCAACTTTGATCAAATTAAACATTTTCATTCAGGAAAATTAAAAACAAAACATTCACCAAAAAAAAAAAAGAGAAAGGAAAACAACATTGTGTGAATAAATACACCATTCAGGAAAAGAAAGAAAAAAGACCTCACTCCACCCTTTTCCTTGTGAACCCGGAGGACAAAAGCTGAGTTCACTGGATCAGTAAATAACACACACTGGGACAAGTTCACTCTGTCAGCCCAGCATCCCTCAGACTTGCTCTTGTGCGTCATAGTGAGGTAATTAAGGGTTGTGGGTTCGGGACCTTTTCTGCTTCTGTCTGCCTACACGGCTTATCCTTGCTCTTAAATAATGCACAGTGTTCTCCCATCTGTAATTGCAGTGCAGCCAGAGAAATGGTGACAGTATATTTTTGCAGCAACGATGAGCGTTTCCCTAATCTCTGCTGCATCCTCAATGCAAAGACACGTGCTGAAACACGCCTGCACACACACGCTTTCACGGAAATAGACAAAGACACACAAGCTGGAGCAGGCACTCACACATACAAATCGTCCTTTAGCGGCACAGTTATGTTAGGAAGTGTTGTTGCCTGTGAAATTACTGACAATAAACATTTGCATTATTTGCTTGCGTCTTTCGGTTGCCTTTAGTTTCTCTCAGTATGTATGGATTATGTAAGTGCACCCACGTTCTTAAAAAGCACAGGACTTATATGCAATAGAAACACTTATTTAGACAACAGCTGAAACACAATCTCAACTTTGCTCTCCGACTATCCACCAAGACTGCAAGAAGTAGACCTGACAGCATGAAAACGCAGTCGCATCCCAATAAGCCATTTGTTCCCACCTTGAATCTGATACTCCCATGGAGGGTGCATGAGATCGCAGGCTGGGAGTCTGCCTGCCCTGATGTTGTCAAAATCAAATTTGTAAGAAAACAATAAGACAAATTATTCTCATGGAGGCAGGAAGCTTTGTTTGCTTTTGTTTTGAGGATTCCTGCTTTTGCATGTGCATTAGAGCGGTGTGTTCGGGCTCATAGGTAGATATTTAGATAGATAGCATTCAACAGTTAGTTTACAGTGTGCTACACCTCTGGATCTTGCCTTTTCTGTCTATTTGAGCTTTATAATGACATTTAATGGCATAATGGCTTTAAAATGCTTGAGGCCAAACACTGCAATGATTAAATTGACTTGACATAATTAGAACAATTTCCTTTTCTGTCAAATAGTTTTAATGTCTTTGAGTATTTTGAGTATTTTGTCTCGACACTATGACAGATTTTCATTGTCTCATTTTGTGATTAATGGACAGATCGTAAAGATTATTAGCTAGCCTCGTCACAGGAGCAGCATCAACGAGTAAAGGGGGAAATGTTCTCTGAAACATGCTATGTCCTTCTCACATGATTCATTTGCTTTCAGATGTGCAGACATAGAAGGAGTATAGATTTGACATTTTGTTGGGTGTTGAGGAAAAAGTTATGCATAGCTAATAACAGATTAATAATAGACTACATCCTTGGGAGAGTGGAAGGAAAATTCATTGCTGCATCTGACTTTAATCGATCCACAAGTTACTGACAATATTAAAGCAAAAAGCTCTAAATGCCAAGGGTCAACAAGCCAGGAAAAGGTCAGAAGGTCACTGGAGTCATCAGGTTTCATGAAGCTGTGCTCCGATAAAGATCATCCCCACTGGTCAGTCGTGCAAACAACTAATTACCTCTAGTTCACTACTCACTGTTTGGTCTCCTGGTGAAAAGATTTGCTGGTGGACACAGTAATTAAGATGGTAGTGAAGAAAAGGTGTGATAACAGAGCAGAAAAGAGCAGCCTGGAGACACTGGACTGCTTAAAAAAACACATTAATAGATAAAAAAAGTCCCTCAACCTCTTCCTAAAAATCATTGGAATTTTGGTTTGAAATATTTCCAACTGAATGTTTAAACCCGCTAATAATCGGCTCCTCGTGGCAGTGGGAAAGGGTTTAAAGGCATTTCTACCTGGGTTTTAAATGGCTCGCCTCCGATCGGCTTCACTGGGAAAAGCAGATCCTGGTCGATGCGTTAATTTACTTGATGACGTCGACACAGCATGCCAACGTTAGCACACTTGTTGTTTTTGGACACATATTGAGTTATCCTTTGTCAGGATGACCCAGTATTGGCAAGACAGTGAGATCAGAAAGCTTCTCTTGATCCGTGGGGAAGAGGAGATTCGTCGATAGGTAACGGGGACGGTGCTCCTCTAAATTGTTTATGACGCTGAGCTCCGTCGCGCTGATGATGTCATCAAAATGGGACACCGTCAGTGTGGGATAATGCAGCTCACCTGCAGGCGATAAGACCGGGGTCTGCAGGCAGTGGGAAACGAGTCATTTGCCGATTGTTAGCGATTCGATTGTTTCAGTGGGAAAGGTGTACAAGTGTTTTCCATCCATTCCGTCCATTCAGTGTCACGAACAACTTTTTCCAAAAGTACATCACAGAGGTAAGAGACAGAAAAGATAAACATTTTCAAATTAACTACAAATATTTGTTTCTGGATTGTGAGAGGAAACCTGGGGAAATCCCACACCTGCAAATTCCACACAGAAAGATCGAAGCCACAGGGTATCAAGAGTTGCAAGGTTTAGGATTACAAATTGTTCATACAATAAGTACAAGTTTAATGTCTAAAGCAATCACCAAAGTTCTTTATGTCTGAATGCAACATTGAACTTTTTTAACCACAGAATTGTCATGAAACATAGCTGGGCATCAGTAGTTTCAGTTAATATGATCCACAACGGCCCCTCAAACAGTTGTAAAACCTCCACAGCCACAGGACCAGTGTCTACGTACATTACCTGAAAACATTTTCAGTCAGTGGCATAAAGAGACAAGTCATTAAATCCTGGTCATGTCTTAAAAATGTAACAGGGCTCCATTCAACCCAAAATCGATTCCAATCTCAAGTTTCTATCATTGTTAAGAGGGAATACAAAAGCCATTGTCTCACACTCAAGAATAAAATCAAAAAAGAAAAAAAAAATCAATGTCTGAACTATTCCAGGCATTTCTCTGCGATATTGTGGCAACTCGAAGTGACAGGGGAGATCACGTAGATGGACAAATCCACACAGGCTGCACAGCTTATCACCAACTGAATATGGTCACTGGGACACATTTTCATGGCACAGAATGAAAACATGTATGTATGTGAGAAGAACACATCGTTGGACATTTTAGAAAAGGCAAATGTGATGTTCAAAAAGCACACAATCTCCATTTTTTAGCAAACTTGTTCTATTTTCCTGAATGCAAGAACATGTGCAGTAGAACAAAGTTCCCTGGTTAAATATTAAGAAAGAAAAATCTTCTCCAAAAATGTCAATTGACATTATTGTGTAATTCAGAATTTGCAGCATTGTTAATGTTGCACAGGCCACTTTCCACTCCACATTCCACTTCCAAATGTATGAAAAAACTAATAAAGCAAACTTTCTGATTGATGGTTTATAATGCCATCAGTAGGACTAAATAAACACATCTATGTATTTGTTAATTAAACATTTTATGTCACTAAATCTTAGTTTGCAGCAACAGATTTTAGCTTTTCTCCACCTGGACAATGGAAATTGCTCAGTAATGGTTGGTAGAGGTCATAATGCTCAAGAGAAAACACATTCTGCACATTTGAATTTGAGAGTTCAAGCTTTTATATGTTAATGAGTGGGTTAAAAATTCTCCCTTTCTTGTTCCTGGTTTGTCAAGACAGGGTTATCAGAAGCTGTAGACTATCTGACTTTAGGTGAGAGTTAATTTACACCTTGGATAGGTCACCAGTCACTCATGGCTCACACCGATGATTAATACAATCACACCTATGACCGATTAAGACTAAAGGCTACTAACTTAATTGACATATCACAGAGAAGCCTGGTACTAGAACATCACTGCGGAAACATCCATTCAAAAGTTAAATTATGTAAACAGCACAAAAAAAGGGTTTTCTCCTGATGAATTAAAAGTTTTGGTCTCTGAATTGTCCATAGGTGTGTCTATGTCTTATTGTCTCTGTGTTAGTTTTGTGTGACTTGTCAGGCCATGAGTACACCTTGCTTCACTGTCCTGTCTGATGGTGTTAAACATGTTTGCATGGATGCATGTAATGCAGTGGCGAGCACTGTCTCCTTAGAGCAAAAAAAAAAAAACAAGACGAAAAAAATTCTCTAAAGTAGAGTAGACCTTGATTTTTGAACCAAATATCAAGTAATACCGATTCAGGGGTAAAATGTGTTGACCTTGAATTTGAAGTGTAATTTTTGTATGTTCATACTGCCATTTCCTGTAAAAAGAAGCCTTTTTTTAAAAGTTTAATTGACAGTGAAATGTAAAAGATGTGGGTAACGCTAAGAGTGAATGAGGCAATATTGTAGTTTGGGGTTCGTGTCTCACAAGGTTTTTATGTGTCTCCTTTAGTTGTCCTCCCCTTGTGGTTCTTGGCGTTTGTGGTCCCTGGTGGAACATAAAGAATCTTTATGGTTCTGGTTTCGTTAGACATGTTTTTTTTTTCATGTGATGTTTTTTCTTGTATGAATAGGTCTAAAAACAACTGTTTCATATGGAAACAATACCATCCAATTCAACAGCTGGCGGTTGTCCCGAGCTCACATCAATAAAGATCATTAGATCATCAGTCAAGTTTGTCATTTCATTCATTTGAAACACCACAAAGCCCTGCTTTTGAGAGGTGTTAGAAAAAAACAGCATCATTATTTCAAACATAGAGGACATTTTATTAACCTGATGGGTTTATGTTTTGTGTTTCCAGGGCCTTTTAAATGCCTCAGAAAAAGGACAGTCTGTGAATGTTATCTTTCATCTACTGTTCCACGTCATCGCATTCAGCTTGCACTCAAGACAATCCCAGCAGACCATCAGGGAAACATCATGAACAGGTCATCAGGCCATCACAGGGAAAACACAAAATGATAGAAAATCACATGTGAAAGAAATAATGAGTCCATGAGGGAAGTTACAGGATAACCAAGACCATGTCAAAGTCAGAGGGAGCTTTTCTACAATGTTCCAAAGCAACCGATTAAAACACTAAAATAAAGACAGAAAAACAAGTTCTGTCACATAGAAATAGACATATCACTTGGTTTTTGCTGCTGCATTAAATAGGGCAAAAACACACTCCGTAATCTTCCTTTCCATCCAGCTGAGTACAGTATGTTTGGCAGCAGATGCAGATTATGGAGTATCATTCATTCTTATCATAATCCACAGGCTGTGACTGGAAGGATTTTTATGTTTTCAGCAGAGCAAAAGCTTGTATACAGTTTCTCTCACAGGACAGATTTAATACTGCTGGTTTCAGGGATTTAATCCGATTCATTCCCATGCTGACATTTATCTAAACCACCTTGTTTTAATTATCACAATAATTATTGCTCAGAAAAAGCAGCATGTCTCAGGTTAATCAAATCCTTTGTGCCCAGACTGGCAGCAGATGCTTCTACTCAAAATAATGATATCCAAAATGTCAAATGGATCATGTAGTCAGTTTTTTTCCCCTCCTATTGGTGAGCAAAAGCATTGAATCCCTCAAGCTTTGAGCCTGAGTTGTATTTGAGCTGTGCTGATATACAAATGAGCTCCTCTTCTAAGTGTAATCTCAGCTCTGGGAACTTAAAATATGCTGACAGGGACTTCTGAATTTCGATAATGGAAACACTTACTCGGCAAAGCCTGAGCCAAGTTCATTTTCCTACTTGAGCTGTGAGCTTGTTCCTCCTCCTAAACGGCTCCCTGACACTTGTTTTTGCGACACTGAGAGGTCTCATTCATTCTGCTTCCACAAAGAGGGACGTGCAAATTTGAAACACCCTTCATATTCTCTCTGCCAAGTGTCTTAAAGAATCAGAGATGCTGAGTACAACATGAGACGCTGGAGCTCAGTTCGACTGAAAGAGCACAGCAGGATTAAAAGGTTTTTTTTTTCAGTGAAATCCTAAATTATCAGAGTCAAATTTTGAAAAAAAACAAAACAAAAAACAAAACAGTTGTTTCTCTTTATAGTAAAAGCACAGAAATATCTCATATCCGTTCATGCTTGGGCTCAGAACTGTAAATCTTCTGCCAAATAAATGTGCTTTGTCAGTATTTGTTCAGTATCCAGGCTGTATGGTGTGCAGTGGTTGCCTCCCTTGCTTCACTGTAGTAGGTTTCAGGTTTGATTCTGGGCTTACGGGTCTTTCCTGCATAACATTTATTTACATGCCCGGGTGTTGGTTAAACAGTTTCCTACAGACGCGTGCATCAAGGTTAACTGATTTCTCTAAATCAGGGGTGTTAATCATATGGGCCTCCGCTCAGAATCTGCCTGCCAGAGCTTCTGCTCTGACCCATAGGATCATGGTGAAAGATTAAAATCACAAAGAAAGCATTATTTTAAGTGTTAAATGGAAGAATGTGCTGCTTCCTGTTAAGTCACTGGATGTTGCAGTGATAAGAGCCAACTCGGCTAAAGTGGGTGGAGAAGGTGGAAGAAGTTCCGGTGCTGTCACAACAGTTTGGTGACCTTTTTAAACCTCAACCACACACTTTCTCCTTTATAACACTGGATATACAGTTGTGAATAAAAGTAAGAAAATACCTGCAGTCAGATAAAGGTGAACTTTGATCAGTAGTC